>NC_042618.1:81177072-81338486 GCF_901001135.1 Rhinatrema bivittatum | reverse complement strand
ACAGAGAGAGAGAGTATTGTGTGTGTGTGAGAGAGAGAGAGAGAGAGAGAGAGAGACAGTGTGTGTGTGAGAGAGAGAGGGAGAAAGAGAGACTGTGTTTGTGAGAAAGAGAGAGACAGTGTGTGAGTAGGTTCGGGGGGGGGGGGGGACTGTCTGCGAGGAAGTGTGTTTGGTGTGTCTCGCCGTGAGGGTGTGAGTTGTTGGGGGGTGTTTGTGGTTGGGGAGACGTGAGTGTGTGTCGGTAGTTCGCTCGGAATAGTGCCTGCCTATAGAAGTACAGAATTGGGTTTACACCTGCACCGTCTGCTTGTAAAGTGCAAACTTGAGACCGGGAAAAGTTGTGGCCGATGAAGAAGCCTCACGCCAGAGCTGTGGAAAGAGAGAGAGCGGGGAGAGGGCAGGGCAGGGGGTCGATCCATGCTGTGTACCTGCCCACCCAGCCCGAGCTGGAAAAGAGAAAGGGGCCGTGTGCCCCTGCTTATATACTACCCGTCTCTAAACTGGGCATGGGAATACACTCCGTGTACCAACCCCCGGGGACAAAACTGCATGTATATACCCTCCCTATACACTCCCCCTGGAGCCAAACTGTGCATGTATATACCCTCCGTATACTCACCCCCGAGAGCAAACTGTGCATGTATATACCCTCCGTATACTCACTCCCGGGAGCAAACTGTGCATGCATATACCCTCCCTATACTCACCCCCGGGAGCAAGCTGTGCATGCATATACCCTTCCCTATACACTCCCCCGGGAGCAAGCTGTGCATGCATATACCCTTCCCTATACACTCCCCCGGGAGCCAAACTGTGCATGTATATACCCTCCCTATACTCACCCCCGGGAGCAAGCTGTGCATGCATATACCCTCCCTATACTCACCCCCGGGAGCAAGCTGTGCATGTATATACCCTCCGTATACTCACCTCCGGGAGCAAGCTGTGCATGCATATACCCTCCGTATACTCACTCCCGGGAGCAAGCTGTGCATGAATATACCCTCCGTATACTCACTCCCGGGAGCAAGCTGTGCATGCATGTACCCTCCATATACTCACTCCCGGGAGCAAGCTGTGCATGAATATACCCTCCGTATACTCACCTCCAGGAGCAAGCTGTGCATGAATATACCCTCCGTATACTCACTCCCGGGAGCAAGCTGTGCATGCATATACCCTCCGTATACTCACTCCCGGGAGCAAGCTGTGCATGCATGTACCCTCCGTATACTCACCTCCAGGAGCAAGCTGTGCATGCATATACCCTCCGTATACTCACCTCCAGGAGCAAGCTGTGTATGCATATACCCTCCGTATACTCACCTTCAGGAGCAAGCTGTGCATGAATATACCCTCCGTATACTCACTCCCGGGAGCAAGCTGTGCATGCATATACCCTCCGTATACTCACTCCCGGGAGCAAACTGTGCATGCATATACCCTCCGTATACTCACCTCCAGGAGCAAGCTGTGCATGCATATACCCTTCGTATACTCACCCCCGGGAGCAAACTGTGCATGTATATGCCCTCCCTATACTCACCCCCGGGCGCAAAACTGTGCATGTATATGTCCTCTCTATACTCACCCCCGGGAGCAAGCTGTGCATGCATATACCTTCCGTATACTCACTCCCGGGAGCAAGCTGTGCATGTATATACCCTCCCTATACTCACCCCCGGGAGCAAGCTGTGCATGCATATACCCTCCGTATACTCACCCCCGGGAGCAAGCTGTGCATGTATATACCCTCCCTATACTCACCCCCGGGAACAAGCTGTGCATGGCATTATACCCTCCGTATACTCACTCCCGGGAGCAAGCTGTGCATGCATATACCCTCCGTATACTCTCCGAATACATTCCCCCAGGAAGAAACTGAATGTACAAGTATACTACCCGAAGAGCAAACTGCATGTATATATCCTCCGTATACTCACCCCCCCCCCCCCCGGAACATGCTGTGCATGCATATACCCTTCGTATACTCTCCGAATAAATTCCCCCAGGAATAAACTGAATGTACAAGTATACTACCCGAAGAGCAAACTGCGTGTATATGCCCTCCGAGAAGCAAATTGTGCATGTATATACCTTCCGTATACTCACCCCGGGAGCAAATTATGAAAGCATATACCCTCCGTATACCCTCCCCCGGGAGCCAACTGTGCATGTATAAACCCTCCCTATACTCAACCCCGGGAGCATGCTGTGCACGCATATATCCTCCGTATACTCACCTCCGGGAGCAAGCTGTGCACGTATATATCCTCCGTATACTCTCCGAATACATTCCCCCAGGAAGAAACTGAATGTACAAGTATACTACCCGAAGAGCAAACTGCATGTATATACCCTCCGTATACTCACCCCCCCGGGAGCATGCTGTGCATGCATAGCATATACCCTCCGCATACACTCCCTCTTCCTTCCCCCTGGAGGAAACTGAGCTCGTATGTACCATCCCTATAAACTACCCCGGGAGCAAACTATGCATGCATATACCCTCCGTATACACTCCCTCTGAAAACACTAAGCATGTAAATACCATCTCTAGGCATTGTCCCGGGAACAAACTATGAATGTCTCACTGTCTCAGAGGAGAAAAACTGCGTATATACTCCCCACAGGAGCAAACAGTGCAAGTGTATACCCTCACCCCAGAAGCAAACAGCGAATGTAGTGTATATGTGTATAGTGTATATGGTATATGTATAGTGTATATGTGTATATGGAGAGTATATTGTGCGTTTATATACCCTCCGTAAACGCTCCCCATAGAAGCACATTGTGAATGTATATACTTTCCATATACACTCCCGGGAACAAATGTTCCATATACTTACACTCTGTATACATTACCCCTGGAACAAGCTGTGCATGTATATACACCAGCCCGGGAACAAATTGTACGTGTATATATCCACCCCGTACACTTATCCGGGCAGAAAAAGGAAATATGTGCATTCTGGTTAATATCCTGTATAAAATGTAAAACATATATATCTCAAGCATTCTGTGCCGATATTATACAAGAGTGTGTGTGTAACCCAGTACACAACTTCACATCCTGTGTAGGTAGAACCAGAGAGATGCTGCGTATTCTATGTGTGGATATACAGACCCCCCTTTCTGTATAAGAGGGCACATTAGTACCCACCTCCCATGCCATCTGGAGACCTGAGCAGTCTGCCTGCCATGCCCGGGGCGCAGCGGGAGAGGCAGAGGCGGAGGCGCTGCCTGCAGAGTGCAGTGCCCCAGCCGTGTGCAAGGGTCCGCCAGAGAGGGCACCGCACGATGCAGTCAGGGTCCCGAGGGGCTCAGCTCCAGGAGTCCCTCCGTGTGGGACGCCTTAAAGAGCACTGCCGGAGCCGCCGAGGGGCAGCTCCAGCTCCCCGGTCCTCACTAACCCTGCCGGGAGGAGCGGGATGACAACTTCACTCCCAGGGCTCAGCTTTCCAGCCAAACCGGAGGCAGTCCCTGCCCATACACACGCACTACACTCTGCACTATGCTGTGGCACAATAACCACAGAAAAGTGTGTGTGCATACATGAGTGTGAGGATTGTATGTGTGTGTGAATAGGTGTCAGGATTGTGTTTGTCTGTGTGTGTGTATGTGCATGGGTGCAAAGATTGTGTGCATACAGGAGTGTGAGGATTGTGTGTGCGTGTGTGTGTGTATAGGTGCGAGGATTGTGTATAAAGGAGTATGAGGATTGTATGTGTGTGTGTGCAAATGTGAGGAGTGCGTGTGTGTGTGTGTATAGGTGCGAGGATTGTGTATAAAGGAGTATGAGGATTGTATGTGTGTGTGCAAATGTGAGGGGTGTGTGTGTGTGTGTGTATGGGTGCAAGGATTGTGTATAAAGGAATATGACGATTGTATGTGTGTGTGTGTGTGTATGTGTATAGGTGCTAGGATTGTGTATAAAGGAGTATGAGGATTGTATGTGTGTGTGCAAATGTGAGGGGTGTGTGTGTGTGTGTGTATGGGTGCAAGGATTGTGTATAAAGGAATATGAGGATTGTATGTGTGTGTGCAAATGTGAGGATTCTGTATGTGTGTGTGTATGTGTGTATGTGTGTGTATGTGTATAGGTGCAAGGATTGTGTATAAAGGAGTATGAGGATTGTATGTGTGTGTGCAAATGTGAGGTGTGTGTGTGTGTATGGGTGCAAGGATTGTGTATAAAGGAATATGAGGATTGTATGTGTGTGTGCAAATGTGAGGATTCTGTATGTGTGTGTGTGTGTGTGTGTATGTGTATAGGTGCGATGATTGTGTATAAAGGAGTATGAGGATTGTATGTGTGTGTGCAAATGTGAGGTGTGTGTATGGGTGCAAGGATTGTGTATAAAGGAATATAAGGATTGTATGTGTGTGTGCAAATGTGAGGATTCTGTATGTGTGTGTGTGTATATGAATGTGCATAGGTGCAAAGACTGTTAATGTGTTTGCACAGCTGTGAGGATTGTGTGTGTGTGTGAGTGGTTGTGAGGATTATGTGTGTGTGTGAATGGGTGCAAGGATTGTGTGTGTATGTGCACAGGTTAAAAATGTGTGTGCTTATACAGATGTGAGGATTGTATGAGTGGGTGCAAGGCTTCTGTGTGTACGGTGTGAGTACTGTGTCTGTGTGTGTGTATGGTGCGAGGATTGTGGTGTGTGTATGTGTGTGTGTGTGTGTGTGTGTGTTTAAGTGTATGGAGCAAGGATTGTGTGTGTATGTGTACAGTGTAAGGATTATGTGTGTTTGTGTGTGCGGGTGTGAGAATTATGTGTGTATGAGTACGGTGCCAGTAGTGTGTGTGTGTGTTTATGTGTATGGAGCAAGGACTGTGTGTGTGTATGTGTATAGTGTGAGGATTGTCTGTGCATGTATATGGTACAAGAATTGTGTGTGTGTGTACAGATGTGAGAATTGTGTGTGTATATGTACGCTGTCAGAAGTGTGTGTGTGTGCTTATGTGTATTGTGTGAGGACTGTGTGTGTATGTGTATGTGTAAAGTGTAAGGATTATGTGTGTTTGTGTGTACAGGTGTGAGGATTGTGTGTGTGTGTTTATGTGTTGCTGTGTGTGTGTGTATACAAAGCTCACCCCTCGGCAGTATCACATGTAGTTGGGATTTGTAATTTCAGGAGGGAGGCTAAGGATAATGTAAGGAGAGGCTCCTTGCAGAAGTCATGGAGCCGACTTTCCAAGTGCTGTACGTCTGCACATATAGGCGGATAAAATAAAGCCCGAGGGCACTACCCATGCTGGGACACGCAGAGAGCCAGCTCTTGAGCTCTCTTCCCTTTGCAAAGTAAGATAAAAGTGTCTATTCTTGTACTGATAAAGTCGTTAGTAAGTATAACTGCACATAACTAAAATTAGAGGGAGAAGGAGAGGGAATGAGCAGTCAGCCCTTCACTTCTCCAGAACAACAACTCGACTTCTACCAGGGTGCAAAGCCAGTTCCGGCTTCCTCTTCCATTTGCGATTCGATTTAAGGATTTTTGTATTTTATGTCTCAATCACATGGGACCTGAATACCTTGCTAATCTCCTGGAGTATTAGTCACTTGCAAGATAATTAGGGTTTCCTCACCAAGGGCTCTCCCACCACGTGTCAGTAAGAGTCACTCATTGCGCGACCTTTGCTTAGGGGCAGCATGAAACTTCGGCACCTGCTCTCTAGAGCCAGACTGGGGGAGCCCCGGGACCTGCTCTCTAGAGCCAGACTGGAGGAGCCCCGGGACCTGCTCTCTAGAGCCAGACTGGAGGAGCCCCGGGACCTGCTTTCTAGAGCCAGGCTGGGGGAGCCCCGGGACCTGCTCTCTAGAGCCAGGCTGGAGGAGCCCCGGGACCTGCTCTCTAGAGCCAGGCTGGAGGAGCCGCGGGTCCTGCTCTCTAGAGCCAGGCTGGAGGAGCCGCGGGTCCTGCTCTCTAGAGCCAGGCTGGAGGAGCCCCGGGACCTGCTCTCTAGAGCCAGACTGGGGGAGCCCCGGGACCTGCTCTCTAGAGCCAGACTGGAGGAGCCCCGGGACCTGCTTTCTAGAGCCAGGCTGGGGGAGCCCCGGGACCTGCTCTCTAGAGCCAGACTGGGGGAGCCCCGGGACCTGCTCTCTAGAGGCAGGCTGGAGGAGCCCCGGGACCTGCTCTCTAGAGCCAGACTGGGGGAGCCCCGGGACCTGCTCTCTAGAGCCAGACTGGGGGAGCCCCGGGACTTGCTCTCTAGAGCCAGACTGGAGGAGCCCCGGGACCTGCTCTCTAGAGCCAGGCTGGAGGAGCCCCGGGACCTGCTTTCTAGAGCCAGGCTGGGGGAGCCCCGGGACCTGCTCTCTAGAGCCAGGCTGGGGGAGCCCCGGGACCTGCTCTCTAGAGCCAGACTGGGGGAGCCCCGGGACCTGCTCTCTAGAGCCAGACTGGGGGAGCCCCGGGACCTGCTCTCTAGAGCCAGGCTGGAGGAGCCCCGGGACCTGCTCTCTAGAGCCAGGCTGGAGGAGCCCCGGGACCTGCTTTCTAGAGCCAGGCTGGGGGAGCCCCGGGACCTGCTCTCTAGAGCCAGGCTGGGGGAGCCCCGGGACCTGCTCTCTAGAGCCAGGCTGGAGGAGCCCCGGGACCTGCTCTCTAGAGCCAGGCTGGAGGAGGCGCGGGTCCTGCTCTCTAGAGCCAGGCTGGAGGAGCCCCGGGACCTGCTCTCTAGAGCCAGACTGGGGGAGCCCCGGGACCTGCTCTCTAGAGCCAGACTGGAGGAGCCCCGGGACCTGCTTTCTAGAGCCAGGCTGGGGGAGCCCCGGGACCTGCTCTCTAGAGCCAGACTGGGGGAGCCCCGGGACCTGCTCTCTAGAGCCAGGCTGGAGGAGCCCCGGGACCTGCTCTCTAGAGCCAGACTGGGGGAGCCCCGGGACCTGCTCTCTAGAGCCAGACTGGGGGAGCCCCGGGACTTGCTCTCTAGAGCCAGACTGGGGGAGCCCCGGGACCTGCTCTCTAGAGCCAGACTGGGGGAGCCCCGGGACTTGCTCTCTAGAGCCAGACTGGAGGAGCCCCGGGACCTGCTCTCTAGAGCCAGGCTGGAGGAGCCGCGGGACCTGCTCTCTAGAGCCAGGCTGGAGGAGCCCCGGGACCTGCTCTCTAGAGCCAGACTGGAGGAGCCCCGGGACCTGCTCTCTAGAGCCAGGTTAGAGGAGCTGCGGGACCTGCTCTCTAGAGCCAGTCTAGAGGAGCTCTGGGACCTGCTCTCTTGCTTGTTGTATTGTCATCATTGCTCAGATTTATTTTTTTACTGAACTGTTGGTACTGTTTTTTTGTTCTGTTATTATCCTTTTATCACGTTTCATTGTATTCTGCTTTGTGAAATTAAAGTGAATGGAGAGAGGGGAGAAAGAAAGAGAAAAGCAGCAGGGTAATAAGAAGAGAACAAGTTTAGTTCTGGCTCAGCCAGGGATCCATGGATCCCAGCATCCCGCCTCGGACAGTGGCCAGTGCGGGTCATCTGCAGGTACCCAGCAGATTCACACTGGGTCCATTGCAGAAGTGAGAGCTGGTGAACTCCAAGCTTATCCAAGAGCTGTTAATGGTCCCATCCAAGCCTTGATCAGCTCCTCTGGCAGTGAATTGCCCTCCTGGAACTGGGAGTCAGTGCATTGCGATGCTGCGTGCAAGCTCCTGTGCTGTGAGGTGCAGCGAGGTGCGCCCAGCCTCGTGCACGGGTTTCGGATGCGTAATGCAGCAAGGAGATTTGCGCGTCTATAACGCCCGCCCTTACAAAAGCGCACGGGTTAGCGCCCTCAGCATTTCAAATGCACGGAAATAAAGACTTTAGCGATTACTGCTGGAACATTAACTCCCGATCTGCAGGTGGAGTAAACCTTACTGGCAGGCGAGGGCTGGTGAGAAATATAAGGATCGTTCCCTCTGTGTTGCGGTAAAAGTGCCCCTGTTAGGGTGGGGTTGTTTAGAGAGATTAGTGTAAGAATGAGTTATTTGGGGTTAGAATATAAAATAAAGCAATGTGTATAGAGAGCGCTGGAGTGGCGCAGGATGATTTCTGTCACTTCATGTCAGCAGGCGCTTTCCCTGGGAGCGCACAGTCTGGACCTCCCTGCGCGCCATGCAATAAACCTTTCAGTGCCAGAGGCGCGCGCTTCTCCTTCGCGCGCCCTTTTCCTACACCGCGCCCCTTTCTTTCTCATTTAAATATTGCATCAGGGGGCTGTGCCTGCCCGCCCGTCGCCTGTCTCTCTGCAGGGAGCCTTCCTAAGTCATCCTGGGCCCAGGCCCAGCTTTCTGACCTTAGGCTTCGCTGGCAGCGTGGGCTGGGCTGGGAGGGGCAGGCGGGGATTCTCCAGAAACCAGGGACAGCGGGACCGTCTGCCCCGGTGCTGGTGGCCTGAGAGCTCACAGCCCCTGGAGGCGAGGACGAGGGTCCGGCCTCCTGCCCTGCCCCCCCTGCTCCCTCCTGCCAGTGCTGCCTCCGGCGCCTCCGGCAGTGTCTGGGCTCCGGGCCAGGCCTTTTCTCGTTCTTCGGCCCTGTAGGGGGTTTCTTTCTGTTCGGGGTGGGTGACTGCTTCCCACAGATCCTGCCGGGAAATTCTGCCCCCTACAGCCCAGGGGGAGCAGCAGGGCCGGAGCAGCCCCTGCAGCGCAAGCCTCTTCCAGCTTTAACTCTTTCTGCAGGCTCTGCTTTGCCATTTCTCTTACTCATCGCTTTCCCGGAGCAGGGGGAAGCAGGAGCTATCGCCCTGGAGGAGGAGATGCTTCCCTGTCACTCCCTACCCCTTCCCAGGGAGGAGGCAAGATGCGGACCTCCTGTTTTTGGCACTTCGGGTGTGCTCCGTCTTCCTTTCATAGGTGGCAGTTGTGCAAGGTGCCCGAGATTTCTCTCTACAACTTGTAGCTGCAGTGCAGTGCAGTGCACTGCAGTGCGCTGTGGGAGGCTCGGCTGGGCCTGTGTGCATATAGCAAGGCCGTGCCAGAGCAAGTCCCCGGATATCCAGGGATATGCAGGGTCACAGCAAGGTCCACCGAGCCCTGTCTGTCTGACCCCGGCCACCCCAGCACATCCCGAAGACTGCACCTATTTATCGCTCTCCTCACTCTACCTGTCTCATAGACTCTTCCCCCAGGACCTGGTCCAAACCTCTTTTAAACCCCGCTGTGCTGTCACCCTCATCACATCCTCTGGTGACAGATTCCACAGCTTGGATTTGCGCTGAGGGAGAAATTGCTTTCCATGATCTGTCAGAGGTTTGCGGGATGTCACCTTCATGGAGGGTCTATGATTTCATTATCTTCTCACTATTGTTTCCTCAAAAGCAGAAGGCATGGGGGAGGAGGAGGGTAAGCAGCAGGGAATGGCAGTTTCTACCCTACAGAAGGTGCTGAGCAGCCGGAAGGAGCTTGATTGAGGTCTTTATTTGCCCTCACATACTACGACTCTATGTTATGCAGAGAAAGGGCTCAGAAAGCAGAATCATTTCAGCTCCCCTGCCTGACGCCCCTTCCACACTATGTCCCAGCGGAATATGATAGAGTAACCACGGTAGGAGTAAGCGGGGACTTAGCCCTGCCCTGAGCAGGAGTGGCAGGCTGGGGCAGGGCCCCAAACGCTGTTACCCTAAATACATCATTTTATGGCAGCTGCCACTGGTCACCACCTCCTGGGCTACCCTCCAAGGGGGCAGATTCCTTAGGAAATATTAAGGACAATTTGTGGATAGGCGAGCTGGGGCCATGCTCTGCAGCAGCTGCAAAAGGCTCTTCCCACTCAGATTCCCCCTGCCACTCCTTCCCTTTCCCACTCAGATTCCCCCTGCCACTCCTTCCCTTTCCCACTCAGATTCCCCCTGCCACTCCTTCCCTTTCCCACTCAGATTCCCCCTGCCACTCCTTCCCTTTCCCACTCAGATTCCCCCTGCCACTCCTTCCCTTTCCCACTCAGATTCCCCCTGCCACTCCTTCCCTTCCCACTCAGATTCCCCATGCCACTCCTTCCCTTTCCCACTCAGATTCCCCCTGCCACTCCTTCCCTTTCCCACTCAGATTCCCCCTGCCACTCCTTCTCTTTCCCACTCAGATTCCCCCTGCCACTCCTTCTCTTTCCCACTCAGATTCCCCCTGCCACTCCTTCCCTTTCCCACTCAGATTCCTCCTTCCCTTTCCCACTCAGATTCCCCCTGCCACTCCTTCCCTTTCCCACTCAGATTCCCCCTGCCACTCCTTCCCTTTCCCACTCAGATTCCCCCTGCCACTCCTTCTCTTTCCCACTCAGATTCCCCCTGCCACTCCTTCCCTTTCCCACTCAGATTCCCCCTGCCACTCCTTCCCTTTCCCACTCAGATTCCCCCTGCCAATCCTTCCCTTTCCCACTCAGATTCCCCCTGCCACTCCTTCCCTTTCCCACTCAGATTCCCCCTGCCACTCCTTCCCTTTCCCACTCAGATTCCCCCATGCCACTCCTTCCCTTTCCCACTCAGATTCCCCCTGCCACTCCTTCCCTTTCCCACTCAGATTCCCCCCTGCCACTCCTTCCCTTTCCCACTCAGATTCCCCCTGCCACTCCTTCCCTTTCCCACTCAGATTCTCCCTGCCACTCCTTCCCTTTCCCTCTCAGATTCCCCCATGCCACTCCTTCCCTTTCCCACTCAGATTCCCCCTGCCACTCCTTCCCTTTCCCACTCAGATTCCCCCTGCCACTCCTTCCCTTTCCCACTCAGATTCCCCCTGCCACTCCTTCCCTTTCCCACTCAGATTCCCCCTGCCACTCCTTCCCTTTCCCACTCAGATTCCCCATGCCACTCCTTCCCTTTCCCACTCAGATTCCCCCATGCCAATCCTTCTCTTTCCCACTCAGATTCCCCCATGCCACACCTTCCCTTTCCCTCTCAGATTCCCCCGCCACTCCTTCCCTTTCCCACTCAGATTCCCCCATGCCAATCCTTCTCTTTCCCACTCAGATTCCCCCATGCCAATCCTTCTCTTTCCCTCTCAGATTTCCTCATGCCACTCCTTCTCTTTCCACTCAGATTCCCCCATGCCACTCCTCTTTCCGTCTCAGATTTCCTCATGCCACTCCTTCTCTTTCCCATTCAGATTCTCCCATGCCACTCATTTCCTTTCCCACTCAGCTTCCCCTCCTGTGCTGCTCCTTTGCTTTCCCACTCATCTTTCCACCTGTGCCATTCCTTCGCTTTCCCACTCATATTTCTCCCCATGCTGCTCCTTCACTTTCCCACTCAGATTTCCCTCCTGTGCTGCTCCTTCACTTTCCCACTCAGATCCCCCTGTACCATTTCTTCCCTTTCCCACTCAGATTTCCATCCTGTGTCACTCCTTCCCTTTCCTACTCATATTCCCCCATGCCACTCCTTCCCTTTCCCACTTAGATTCCCCCATGCCACTCCTTGCTTTCCCATTTAGATTCTCCCATGCCACTCCTTCCCTTTCCCATTCAGGTTCTCCCATGCCACTCCTTCCCTTTCCCACTCAGATTCCCCCATGCCACTCCTTCCCTTTCCCACTTAGATTCCCCCATGCCACTCCTTGCTTTCCCATTTAGATTCTCCCATGCCACTCCTTCCCTTTCCCAATCAGATTCTCCCATGCCACTCCTTCCCTTTCCCACTCAGATTCCCCCATGCCACTCCTTCCCTTTCCCAATCAGATTCTCCCATGCCACTCCTTCCCTTTCCCACTCAGATTCCCCCATGCCACTCCCTCTTTTTCCCCACTCAGATTTCCCTCCTTCTCTTTCCCACATAGATTTCCCCACACCACTCCTTCTCTTTCCCACATAGATTTCCCCACACCACTCCTTCACTTTCCCACTCAGATTCCCCTCCTGTGCCGTTCCTTTGATTTTCCACTCAGATTTCCTCCTGTGCCACTCCTTCCATTTCCCACTCAGATTTCCTCATGCCACTCCTTCGTCTTCCCACTCAGATTCCCTCATGCCACTCCTTCTTTTTCCCACTCAGTTTTCCCTCCCGCCACTCCTTCCCTTTCCCACTCAGATTCCCCTTCTGTGCCATTCCTTTGCTTTTCCACTCAGCTTTCCACCTGTGCCATTCCTTCCCTTTCCCACTCAGATTTCCCTCTTGTGATGCTCCTTCACTTTCCCACTCAGATCCCCCCTGTGCCATTTCTTCACTTTCCCACTCAGAGTTCCCTCCTGTGCTTCTCCTTCACCTTCGCACTCAGATTTCCCTCTTGTGTTGCTCCTTCCTTTTACCACTCAGATTCCCCTCTTGTGTAATTCCTTCCCTTTCCCACTCAGATTCCCCTCTTGTGTAGTTCCTTCACTTTCCCACTCAGATTCCCCTCCTGTGTAGTTCCTTCACTTTCCCACTCAGATTTCCCTCCTGTGCCATTCCTTCCTTTTCCCACTCAGATTCCCCTCCTGTGCCGTTCCTTCCCTTTCCCACTCAGATTTCCCTCTTGTGCCATTCCTTTGCTTTCCATAAGAACATAAGAACATAAGAACATGCCATACTGGGTCAAACCAAGGGTCCATCAAGCCCAGCATCCTGTTTCCAACAGTGGCCAATCCAGGCCATAAGAACCTGGCAAGTACCCAAAAACTAAGTCTATTCCATGTAACCATTGCTAATGGCAGTGGCTATTTTCTAAGTGAACTTAATAGCCGTTAATGGACTTCTCCTCCAAGAACTTATCCAATCCTTTTTTAAACACAGCTATACTAACTGCACTGACCACATCCTCTGGCAACAAATTCCAGAGCTTTATTGTGCGTTGAGTGAAAAAGAACTTTCTCCGATTAGTTTTAAATGTGCCCCATGCTAACTTCATGGAGTACCCCCTAGTCTTTCTACTATCCGAAAGAGTAAATAACCGATTCACATCTACCAGTTCTAGACCTCTCATGATTTTAAACACCTCTATCATATCCCCCCCTCAGTCGTCTCTTCTCCAAGCTGAAAAGTCCTAACCTCTTTAGTCTTTCCTCATAGGGGAGCTGTTCCATTCCCCTTATCATTTTGGTTGCCCTTCTCTGTACCTTCTCCAACGCAATTATATCTTTTTTGAGATGCGGCGACCAGAATTGTACACAGTATTCAAGGTGCGGTCTCACCATGGAGCGATACAGAGGCATTATGACATTTTCCGTTTTATTCACCATTCCTTTTCTAATAATTCCCAACATTCTGTTTGCTTTTTTGACTGCCGTAGCATACTGCACCAACGATTTCAATGTGTTATCCACTATGACACCTAGATCTCTTTCTTGGGTTGTAGCACCTAATATGGAACCCAACCTTGTGTAATTATAGCATGGGTTATTTTTCCCTATATGCATTGCCTTGCACTTATCCACATTAAATTTCATCTGCCATTTGGATGCCCAATTTTCCAGTCTCACAAGGTCTTCCTGCAATTTATCACAATCTGCTTGTGATTTAACTACTCTGAACAATTTTGTGTCATCTGCAAACTTGACCATCTCACTCGTCGCATTTCTTTCCAGATCATTTATAAATATATTGAACAGTAAGGGTCCCAATACAGATCCCTGAGGCACTCCACTGTCCACTCCCTTCCACTGAGAAAATTGCCCATTTAATCCTACTCTCTGTTTCCTGTCTCTTAGCCAGTTTGCAATCCACGAAAGGACATCGCCACCTATCCCATGACTTTTTACTTTTCCTAGAAGCCTCTCATGAGGAACTTTGTCGAACGCCTTCTGAAAATCCAAGTATACTATATCTACCGGTTCACCTTTATCCACATGTTTATTAACTCCTTCAAAAAAGTGAAGCAGATTTGTGAGGCAAGACTTGCCCTGGGTAAAGCCATGCTGACTTTGTTCCATTAAACCATGTCTTTCTATATGTTCTGTGATTTTGATGTTTAGAACACTTTCCACTATTTTTCCTGGCACTGAAGTCAGGCTAACCGGTCTGTAGTTTCCCGGATCGCCCCTGGAGCCCTTTTTAAATAT
This sequence comes from Rhinatrema bivittatum, assembly GCF_901001135.1. Classification (NCBI taxonomy): domain Eukaryota; kingdom Metazoa; phylum Chordata; class Amphibia; order Gymnophiona; family Rhinatrematidae; genus Rhinatrema; species Rhinatrema bivittatum. The sequence goes on along the minus strand of NC_042618.1, from coordinate 81,324,537 downwards.
TGGGGTTACATTTGCTATCCTCCAGTCTTCAGGTACAATGGATGATTTTAATGATAAGTTACAAATTTTTACTAATAGGTCTGAAATTTCATTTTTTAGTTCCTTCAGAACTCTGGGTGTATACCATCCGGTCCAGGTGATTTACTACTCTTCAGTTTGTCAATCAGGCCTACCACATCTTCTAGGTTCACCGTGATTTGATTCAGTCCATTTGAATCATTACCCATGAAAACCTTCTCCATTACGGGTACCTCCCCAACATCCTCTTCAGTAAACACCGAAGCAAAGAAATCATTTAATCTTTCCGCGATGGCCTTATCTTCTCTAAGTGCCCCTTTAACCCCTCGATCATCTAACGGTCCAACTGACTCCCTCACAGGCTTTCTGCTTCGGATATATTTTAAAAAGTTTTTACTGTGAGTTTTTGCCTCTACAGCCAACTTCTTTTCAAATTCTCTCTTAGCCTGTCTTATCAATGTCTTACATTTAACTTGCCAGTGTTTATGCTTTATCCTATTTTCTTCTGTTGGATCCTTCTTCCAATTTTTGAATGAAGATCTTTTGGCTAAAATAGCTTCTTTCACCTCCCCTTTTAACCATGCCGGTAATCGTTTTGCCTTCTTTCCACCTTTCTTAATGTGTGGAATACATCTGTACTGTGCTTCTAGGATGGTATTTTTTAACAATGACCACGCCTCTTGGACATTTTTTACTTTTGTAGCTGCTCCTTTCAGTTTTTTTCTAACAATTTTTCTCATTTTATCAAAGTTTCCCTTTTGAAAGTTTAGCACGAGAGCCTTGGATTTGCACACTGTTCCTCTTCCAGTCATTAAATCAAATTTGATCATATTATGATCACTATTGCCAAGCGGCCCCACCACCGTTACCTCTCTCACCAAGTTCTGTGCTCCACTGAGAATTAGATCTAAAATTGCTCCCTCTCTCGTCGGTTCCTGAACCAATTGCTCCATAAAGCTATCATTTATTCCATCCAGGAACGTTATCTCTCTAGCGTGACCCGATGATACATTTACCCAGTCTATATTGGGGTAATTGAAGTCTCCCATTATTACCGCACTACCAATTTGGTTAGCTTCCCTAATTTCTCTTAGCATTTCACTGTCCGTCTCACCATCTTGACCAGGTGGACGGTAGTATACCCCTATCACTGTAGTCTTCCCTGATACACAAGGGATTTCTACCCATAAAGATTCAATTTTGTATTTAGTCTCATGCAGGATGTTTATCCTGTTGGACTCTATGCCATCCCGGACATAAAGCGCCACACCTCCTCCCGGGTGCTCCTCTCTGTCATTGCGATATAATTTGTACCCCGGTATAGCACTGTCCCATTGGTTATCCTCTTTCCACCATGTCTCTGAGATGCCAATTAAGTCTATGTCATCATTCACTGCTATACATTCTAATTCTTCCATCTTACTTCTTAGACTTCTGGCATTAGCATACAAACATTTCAAAGTTTGTTTATTGTTTGTATTTTCATTCTGCTTTTTAATTGATAGGGATAAGTTAAAATTTGTTAGCTCAGGTGAGTTTTTCGTTACAGGCACTGGGAGTACTTTTCTAATTATTGGAACCTCACTGTCGGGATGCCCTAATTCTAATGCATCATTAGTATCCTTTGAAGATACCTCTCTCCGAACCATGCGCTGCTGAGCGACTGTCGGCTTTCCCCTTTGTTCTAGTTTAAAAGCTGCTCTATCTCCTTTTTAAAGGTTAGTGCCAGCAGTCTGGTTCCACCCTGGTTAAGGTGGAGCCCATCCCTTCGGAAGAGACTCCCCCTTCACCAAACGGTTCCCCAGTTCTTAACAAAACTGAATCCCTCTTCCTTGCACCATCGTCTCATCCACGCATTGAGACTCCGGAGCTCTGCCTGCCTCTGGTGACCTGCGCGTGGAACAGGGAGCATTTCAGAGAATGCTACCCTGGAGGTTCTGGATTTAAGCTTTCTAACTACCACTCAGATCCCCCCTGTGCCGTTCCTTCGCTTCCCACTCAGATTTCCTCCAGGGCCGGGCGGATGTCCTTCTTCAGAGTATTCCTGTCTCTTGCAGCCTGGCAGCAGGGAAAAGTTCAGAACTGCCACCCCCTCCCCTGCCACTGGCATTGGGTTTTGCAGGCGATGGAGAGTGCGAGGGGCTCTCCTGCCTCTGCCGGCTCCTCTCCCTCCGTCTCCCAGCTGCTGGATTTTTTTATTTTTTTATTTTTGGAAAGCGTAGTTTGTTTTTTGCTTTTTTCTCCCGGGAGGCTGTGAGTCCTTCCTGCCCCTATTCCCGGGCTCCAGAGGCTTTGAGCAGGAGAGGCGACCTGGGCTCCGGACTTTAAGCCCAGGGCGTGTGGCCAGGAAGAGGAGACTGCAGCAGGAGCCCCCTCCCCCCTCCCCCTCCCCCTCTTCATATGTCCAAGAGGAAAATAGCTTTTCCTGGAAATTGGTAATTCTTTTTCTGTTTCTTTTCTATTGAATGTTTAAGTGGATTTTAATAAATGTTTAAGTGGAGATACTTTGACAATGCTTGGTTTCTGTCTGGTTTTGGGTTTTTTCCCCTCTTCTGGCATTACCTTTTGCCTAAAAAACTCTGCATATGCTATGCATATGATATCTTCTACATATAAATTAATGAGAAATTGGCACATGTCACATTCCAGCACTGAGCAACGTAAACACAACTCCCTGCAATATTAATCATCAAACATCCATTCAAATCAAAAGCTGCTTTATGGTGGTTTGATGTTCCTTATTCACTGTGATTAAACAACCAAATAAAATGCAGACAGTCTCATATTTCTCGGGATCAATATTTTACAGATTCTGGATCCTATCTGTTTCGCCTAAACAGGCTTCCTCTAGGGACACTATACATTCATTAATAAATAATGCTGCAATCCCTTTGCACATCTGCATATGGCTGTGTATGTTTATATGTGTATCTATGTATGTGTGCATTATACATGTATGTCTGTGTATATATGTGTATCTATGTATGTGTGCATTATACATGTATGTCTGTGTATATATGTGTATCTATGTATGTGTGCATTATACATGTATGTCTGTGTATATTTCCCCATTCGAATGGGTACATATATGTACCCATTCGATCAGTCAACATAGGCACCCTCTCCATCCCCCCTTTGAAAAAAGCCCACCTCTCCACCACTAGAGACCGCGCCCTATCCATTGCAGGCCCCAAACAATGGAACGCCCTCCCCACCACGCTCAGGCTTGAGCCATGTTATTCCAAGTTCAGAAAAAAACTTAAAACGTGGCTCTTCCGTCAAGCCTACCCTGATTAATCCCTACCTCCCCCCCCCCCACCCTCCAGTTCTTACCTTCTGATCTTACTTGTATATAGACTCCAGTTAGTAACCTGCTTAAGCCTTTATATATAAGCCTTTATTTATAGACCTGTATATATATATATACCTGTAAATAGCCTGTTACAGTTGTTTGATTGCTTTAATTTCTTTGCCCTCTGCTCTATGTATATTCCTCCCTGTTTCCCCTCCCCGTTGATTGTAATTTCAGCCTTTCAGTTACAATGTGAACCGGTATGATGTATGCTTACTAATGCCGGTATATAAATGTTTCAAATAAATAAATAAATAAATATATTTATTTATTTATTTAACACTGCTGGCGAGGTAGTGGACCCTTGGGCCGGCCTCCCTAGGGTGACAGGGCAGGCCGGGAGGCGGAGCCACAAGCAGGAGGTGTTCACCCCCCCCCCCCCCCCCCCGGGAGGAGCCTGTAGGGCACCGGGTCCTCGGGACTCGGAATTGAGACAGAAAGTCCAGGGATTCAGATAGGCTGGACCGGTACCAGAGCAAGCAGGAAGGATAGGAAGTCCAAGGTACCCGGGAGGCAGGGGCCGGCTGTACAGGGCCGAGGGCCGGCTGAAGGCAGGGCAGCGGGCAGCAGCGGAGTCTGTAGCAACCGGAGGCTGAAGCAGGCAGCAGGCTGAAGCGGAGTCGAAGGCAAACCGGAGTCGGAGGCAGGCAGCAGGCTGAAGCAGAGTCGGAGGCAAACCGGGGTCAGAGGCAGGCAGCAGGCAGAAGCAGAAGTCAGAAGCAAACCGGAGTCAGAGGCAGGCAGCAGGCTGAAGCAGAAGTCAGAAGCAAACCGGAGTCGGAGGCAGGCAGCAGGCAGAAGCAGAAGTCAGAAGCAAACCGGAGTCAGAGGCAGGCAGCAGGCAGAAGCAGAAGTCAGAAGCAAAACCGGAGTCGGAGGCAGGCAGCAGGCCGAAGCAGAGCCGGAGGCAAACCGGGGTCAGAGGCAGGCAGCAGGCAGAAGCAGAAGTCAGAAGCAAACCGGAGTCAGAGGCAGGCAGCAGGCTGAAGCGGAAGTCAGAAGCAAACCGGAGTCGGAGGCAGGCAGCAGGCAGAAGCAGAGTCAGAGGCAAACCGGGGCCAGAGGCAGGCAGCAGGCTGAAGCAGAAGTCAGAAGCAGACCGGAGTCGGAGGCAGGCAGCAGGCAGAAGCAGAGTCAGAGGCAAACCGGGGTCAGAGGCAGGCAGCAGGCTGAAGCAGAAGTCAGAAGCAGACCGGAGTCGGAGGCAGGCAGCAGGCAGAAGCAGAGTCAGAGGCAAACCGGGGTCAGAGGCAGGCAGCAGGCAGAAGCGGAGTCAGAAGCAGGAAACATGGAGATCACCAGGAACGCAACTAAGAACAACTATGGAGTTGTGAACCTCGTTGCAAGGCGATGAGAGAGAGTTTGAGCGCCGGTTATATCGGGACTTGGGCGTGACGTCAGCAGCACGGGCGGGGCCAGGCTTCCGGGAGTTGAGCGCTCAAGATGGACGTCCTCGCGCACGCGCGAGACAGAAGAGAAGCAGGCATGTAATGGCGGCCTCCACGTGGAGTGAGAGAAGCCCCCGGGGTCCGGAGCGGGCGGAGTGCGGTGATTCCTGAAGCGGAGGTAGGCGGGCTTGGGCCTTAGGCGGAGGGAAGCGGTAGAGACCGCAACAAACAATGTTACTAATCACTTCGGTTTACATTACAACAATGGATTGACAGTATATAGCATAATGTCTTACAATGAACAAGGAAAACAGAACTTGGAAAAATAAATAATAATAACTTATAAAGGGCAAAGAGTGAATATATATAAAATAGTGGACAGTCATGAGGATCAAAGCTTAGATGTTGGGATTAGGATTAAGAGAATGCTTGGTTGAACAGCCAGGTCTTGAGTCTTTTTTTAAAGGTGGGTGTTGATTGTTCAATTCTAAGGTCTATATATAAGGTATATATGCATATCTATGTATGTGTGTATGTATATATGTATGTCCGTGTATATATGCATTTCTATGTATGTATCTATGTATGTCTGTGTATATATGCCCTACGACCAGACCCCCGGACAGATGGACGGAGACGGACGGACGGACAGGGAACCGGCGTGAGACGGGGCCTGGCCTGCGCAGTCGGCGCTGAAGCCCGTCGGGGTATGGCCAATTAAAAAAGTCCACCTACCACCGAACGGGCTCCCCGCCGACCACGAGGCGTCTTCCTCCCTGGCTCCAGTCGCTCTCCTTCACCGACCACGCCGCCTCCTCCCCAGTGCCGCAACCAACCAACCCGACGCTCCCGGTGACGTCAGAGGGCGGCGACCGCGGGGGTTTTAAATCCACCACCGCACTCCCGGCGCCGGGCGTCGCGTGCCGAAGGAGCGCGACAAAGGGGCCCGCCCCTTTGTGCGCCCCTTCGTGCAGCCCCTGTAGTCAGGCCCGACTATTACACTCTTCTACCTCGCTGAACGTGGTCATTATCCCACTGGGAACAATTTCACACCCCAGCTAATCATAGCCTACCAGCGATACCTAAAGAGATAGTTCCAGTACTCCCTTATTTCCTTACCCGAGTCTACACTTACCCAGCGCTTGTATACTCTCGAGCTAATCGGAAGCCACTGGTTCTAATAATCATAGAACAAGCCAACCTTCACCTTATTTTACATCAGGCTTCCAGTTTCACTGAAACTCCAACAACAAATCCTTATAATACGAAAAGTCACAATTCAACACAGCAAGATGCAACCACTCCCCATACCTACAATCCCTTACACTCCCAAGCTCATGAATAACAAACACAGGATCCTAGGCATTCGACACCAGAGATTGATCCCCATCATGATCTCACCTATCTCCCAAATGCTTGGCCTCACTCTATTCACACTAACTCTGTTCAACGCTCAATCCATCACCAAAAAAATTCACCTGCTCAATGACCACCTGACGGACAACAACCCCGACATTTGCGCCATTACTGAAACGTGGCTGAAACCTACAGACACTGTTTTACTTAACCAGCTCCCCACTCACCTTTACGACATACATTCAATCCCCAGACTCAAAAAAAGAGGTGGAGGTCTCCTGCTAGCTACTAAAAAGGAACTAAGACTCTCGCTGCAATTATCTACCAAAATAAACAACATCGAAGTTGCTCTATTCAATTCGGACCATCTTCAAATCGCTTTGGTTTACTCACCACCAGGTACCTTAGACACAGATCCCTCACCATTAATTGAATTTACAACTAAACATATCAAGCGGGACAAACCGGCTATCTTGATGGGAGATTTTAACCTCCATGTAAACATCCCACGTCTATCCCACAACTGTGACATCTTACTCACAGCCCTCAATCACTTAGGCTTCAGCCAGATCGTCAAAGGTCCCACGCACAAAGCGGGACACACACTCGACCTGATTTTTCTCAACGATGGCCTATCCTCGACCATTATCCCAACTTGCATCCCTATCCCGTGGTCTGACCATCACATCATCTCTGCCGAACTTCAAACCAACGTCCAGCCTCGTCCTAGCTACCCAGCTACCACAATACATTACAGGAAACCTTGTTCCACGGACCTACTTAGTAATCTGCTCACCAAAGAGCTTGAACGACTGGATCTCACTGACGCTTCCTCAGCCATTAATTCTTGGTTCTCGATAACAAATGAAGTCGCAGATCTATCTTGCCCAACCTTCACTAAATCCTTGAAACCACCTCAAGCAAATAGGCATCCGTGGTACACTCCGGAACTTAAAATCATCAAACAAGAACTTCGGAGAAAAGAAATTAGATGGTGCAAATCTCCTTCCACCGTCACAACGCTAAACTACAAAGCCCACCTCAACGCATATAGGATTGCCACCCACAAAGCCAAAAAAGATTTTTTTGCAAAAAAAATTCATAACTTCTCTTTCGACTCCAAAGCCTTATTCTCTTTTGTAACATCTCTTACAAAACCTTCGCCACCGACCATACCTGACGAGCAAGCACTCAACAAAGCCATGGAATTAGCCATCTACTTTGACAAGAAGATAACTGATCTCCTTAAGCCTATATCTACCATTCAGCTGACAGTACTGCCCACTAGCTCCTCTTCCTCCACCAAGAAGTTCAACTTAACTTCTTTCGAGTCCCCATCATCAATGGAAATCGAAATCATTCTCAAAAAGCTCAAATCTTCCTCTCACCCTTTGGACGCTATACCCTCCAATCTTCTACTCTCCATTCCAAACACCATTTCCAAAGCGTTAGCAGACATCATAAACTGCTCTCTAACCCAAGGAAAAGTTCCAGAACAACTCAAAACTGCCATCCTAAAACCCCTACTAAAAAAACCTAACCTTTCGACGGCTGACCCTGCAAACTTCCGTCCAATTGCTAACCTTCCCTTGATTTCTAGAGTGATGGAAAGACTAGTAAACAAACAACTATCTGAATACCTGGAAGAGAACAACATACTCTCCCCTTTCCAGTTCGGATTCAGGAAATCGCAAAACACGGAAGCTTTACTATCATCATTATCAGACACCATCCTCCTTAACCTTGAAAGAAAACAACCTTACCTTCTCGCACTTCTCGATCTATCGGCCGCATTTGACACGGTTAATCACTCCATCTTACTGGAACGGCTTTCTGACATAGGAATTCAAGGAGAGGCACATAGCTGGTTCCAATCGTTCCTGGAGAACAGATTCTACAAGGTCAGGATCAATAACAAAGAATCTCTCTCAATCAAATCTAACAGAGGAGACCCGCAAGGATCTTCCCTTTCCCCCACACTTTTTAACATTTATCTGCTACCACTCTGTCATCTACTCTACAGCCTTAAACTAAAGTTTTACATCTTTGCTGACGACGTTCAAATACTTCTTCCTATTACTGAATCCCTGCAAAAAACCTGGGCACACTGGAATAATTGCTTACAGTCTATCAATATTCTGCTTTCCAGCTTGAACCTTATCCTCAACTCTAACAAAACCGAAATCCTCATCATCTCGCTGGACGAAAATCACTCTCACATCAACTCCCAAAGCACATCTCAATTCGCAAAATCTTTCATTAACCACTCCCCATCGGTCAGAGACTTAGGGGTACGACTAGACAATCTATTCAACTTAAAAGCCTTCATCCTCAACACTACTAAAGAATGTTTTTTCAAACTTCAAGTGCTCAAAAATCTGAAACCCCTCCTACATTTCAGCGACTTCCGTTTAGTACTTCAGTCTATCATACTTACTAAGTTAGACTACTGCAACTCTCTTCTCCTAGGCCTTCCTGCAATAACTATCAAACCTTTACAGATGGTCCAGAATGCAGCGGCGAGGTTACTCACTAATTCTAACAAAAGAGCCCACATCACACCAATCCTACACGGACTTCACTGGCTCCCTATAAAATCAAGGATCACTTTCAAAACATTAATGATGATCCACAAGGACATTATCGGCATTGCTCACCTCAAGTTAAGCTCGCAAATCCGCCCGCACACATCACAAAGACCTATAAGATACGCTTACAAAGGATCTCTTTATGCTCCTCCGGTCAAAACATCATTAAGAAAATGAGCAATCTCTACAGCCGGGCCCACCCTCTGGAACTCACTGCCTCTAGAGCTTCGCCAAGAAACATGCCATCAAATTTTTAAGAAACAACTAAAAACTTGGCTTTTTCGACAAGCCTTCCCGGAATCTCAAGAACCCTCTGACACTGGTCAAAGGACATAACAGTCTTCTATGGGACCCATAATCTTTCCCACTTCCTTTTAGGACCCGCATACGCCAGATTAAGACAATCAATATTTTACTAAAGATACCCTATCAGAGACTTCAGTTCATGTCACACCCACTAACATAGTTCGCTGCTCCTTATAGTTTGCTACTTTATTTTTACCATATCTAGTTTATTGTTTTCGTATTTATTACACCTATTAACGATGTTCTATGATTCATGTATCCCTATATAATATAATAATTTAAGTTCTATAGTTCTGATACCTTGTTCAATGTAACGCCTCAACAGCGTCTGTTTTAGTTATATTGGAAACCGATTTGATATTGTATCAAGAATGTCGGTATAGAAAAATTCTAAATAAATAAATAAATAAATATGCGTATCTATGTATGTGTGTATGTATCTATGTATGTCTGTGTATATATGCGTTTCTATGTATATGTGTATGTATCTATGTATGTCTGTGTATATATGCGTTTCTATGTATGTGTGTATGTATGTCTGTGTATATATGCGTATCTATGTATATGTGTATGTATCTATGTATGTCTGTGTATATATGCGTTTCTATGTATGTGTGTATGTATATATGTATGTCCATGTATATATGCGTTTCTATGTATGTATCTATGTATGTCTGTGTATATATGCGTATCTATGTATGTGTGTATGTATCTATGTATGTCTGTGTATATATGCGTTTCTATGTATGTGTGTATGTATATATGTATGTCCATGTATATATGCGTTTCTATGTATGTATCTATGTATGTCTGTTTATATATGCGTATCTATGTATGTGTGTATGTATCTATGTATGTCTGTGTATATATGCGTTTCTATGTATGTGTGTATGTATATATGTATGTCCATGTATATATGCGTTTCTATGTATGTATCTATGTATGTCTGTGTATATATGCGTATCTATGTATGTGTGTATGTATCTATGTATGTCTGTGTATATATGCGTTTCTATGTATGTGTGTATGTATATATGTATGTCCATGTATATATGCGTTTCTATGTATGTGTGTATGTATGTCTGTGTATATATGCGTATCTATGTATGTGTGTATGTATCTATGTATGTCTGTGTATATATGCGTTTCTATGTATGTATCTATGTATGTCTGTGTATATATGCATATCTATGTATGTGTGTATGTATGTCTGTGTATATATGCGTATCTATGTATGTGTGTATGTATCTATGTATGTCTGTGTATATATGCGTTTCTATGTATGTATCTATGTATGTCTGTGTATATATGCATATCTATGTATGTGTGTATGTATGTCTGTGTATATATGCGTATCTATGTATTAGGGATGTGAATCGTGTCCTCGATCGTCTTAACGATCGATTTCGGCTGGGAGGGGGAGGGAATCGTATTGTTGCCGTTTGGGGGGGTAAAATATCGTGAAAAATCGTGAAAAATCGTGAAAAATCAAAAAAAACGTAAAATCGCAAAACCGGCACATTAAAACCCCCCTAAAACCCACCCCCGACCCTTTAAATTAAATCCCCCACCCTCCCCGAACCCCCCCCCAAATGACTTAAATAACCTGCGGGTCCAGCGGCGGTCCGGAATGGCAGCGGTCCGGAACGGGCTCCTGCTACTGAATCTTGTTGTCTTCAGCCGGCGCCATTTTCCAAAATGGCGCCGAAAAATGGCGGCGGCCATAGACGAACACGATTGGACGGCAGGAGGTCCTTCCGGACCCCCGCTGGACTTTTGGCAAGTCTTGTGGGGGTCAGGAGGCCCCCCCCCCAAGCTGGCCAAAAGTTCCTGGAGGTCCAGCAGGGGTCAGGGAGCGATTTCCCGCCGCGAATCGTTTTCGTACGGAAAATGGCGCCGGCAGGAGATCGACTGCAGGAGGTCGTTCAGCGAGGCGCCGGAAACCCTCGCTCTGAACGACCTCCTGCAGTCGATCTCCTGCCGGCGCCATTTTCCGTACGAAAACGATTCGCGGCGGGAAATCACTCCCTGATCCCCGCTGGACCTCCAGGAACTTTTGGCCAGCTTGGGGGGGGCCTCCTGACCCCCACAAGACTTGCCAAAAGTCCAGCGGGGGTCCGGAAGGACCTCCTGCCGTCCAATCGTGTTCGTCTATGGCCGCCGCCATTTTTCGGCGCCATTTTGGAAAATGGCGCCGGCTGAAGACAACAAGATTCAGTAGCAGGAGCCCGTTCCGGACCGCTGCCGTTCCGGACCGCCGCTGGACCCGCAGGTTATTTAAGTCATTGGGGGGGGGGTTCGGGAGGGTGGGGGATTTAATTTAAAGGGTCGGGGGTGGGTTTTAGGGGGTTTTAGTGTGCCGGCTCACGATTCTAACGATTTATAACGATAAATCGTTAGAATCTCTATTGTATTGTGTTCCATAACGGTTTAAGACGATATTAAAATTATCGGACGATAATTTTAATCGTCCTAAAACGATTCACATCCCTACTATGTATGTGTGATTGTATCTATGTCACACCCACTAACATAGTTCGCTGCTCCTTATAGTTTGCTACTTTATTTTTACCATATCTAGTTTATTGTTTTCGTATTTATTACACCTATTAACGATGTTCTATGATTCATGTATCCCTATATAATATAATAATTTAAGTTCTATAGTTCTGATACCTTGTTCAATGTAACGCCTCAACAGCGTCTGTTTTAGTTATATTGGAAACCGATTTGATATTGTATCAAGAATGTCGGTATAGAAAAATTCTAAATAAATAAATAAATATGCGTATCTATGTATGTGTGTATGTATCTATGTATGTCTGTGTATATATGCGTTTCTATGTATATGTGTATGTATCTATGTATGTCTGTGTATATATGCGTTTCTATGTATGTGTGTATGTATGTCTGTGTATATATGCGTATCTATGTATATGTGTATGTATCTATGTATGTCTGTGTATATATGCGTTTCTATGTATGTGTGTATGTATATATGTATGTTTATGTATATATGCGTTTTCTATGTATGTATCTATGTATGTCTGTGTATATATGCGTATCTATGTATATGTGTATGTATCTATGTATGTCTGTGTATATATGCGTTTCTATGTATGTGTGTATGTATATATGTATGTCCATGTATATATGCGTTTCTATGTATGTATCTATGTATGTCTGTGTATATATGCGTATCTATGTATGTGTGTATGTATCTATGTATGTCTGTGTATATATGCGTTTCTATGTATGTGTGTATGTATATATGTATGTCTGTGTATATATGCGTTTCTATGTATGTGTGTATGTATATATGTATGTCCATGTATATATGCGTTTCTATGTATGTATCTATGTATGTCTGTGTATATATGCGTATCTATGTATGAGTGTATGTATCTATGTATGTCTGTGTATATATGCGTTTCTATGTATGTGTGTATGTATATATGTATGTCCATGTATATATGCGTTTCTATGTATGTATCTATGTATGTCTGTGTATATATGCGTATCTATGTATGTGTGTATGTATCTATGTATGTCTGTGTATATATGCGTTTCTATGTATGTGTGTATGTATATATGTATGTCCATGTATATATGCGTTTCTATGTATGTATCTATGTATGTCTGTGTATATATGCGTTTCTATGTAGTGTGTATGTATATATGTATGTCCATGTATATATGCATTTCTATGTATGTATCTATGTATGTGTGTATGTATCTATGTATGTCTGTGTATATATACGTTTCTATGTATGTGTGTATGTATATATGTATGTCCATGTATATATGCGTTTCTATGTATGTGTGTATGTATGTCTGTGTATGTATGCGTATCTATGTATGTGTGTATGTATCTATGTATGTCTGTGTATATATGCGTTTCTATGTATGTATCTATGTATGTCTGTGTATATATGCATATCTATGTATGTGTGTATGTATGTCTGTGTATATATGCGTATTTATGTATGTGTGTATGTATCTATGTATGTCTGTGTATATATGCGTGCCTTTATGTCCGTGCGTGTTTATATCTATATATGTGCATGCCTTTATTTATTACAATATTTTGTATTCTGCCTTTGTAATCAAATAAGCCATTCAAAGTTGTGTTCAAGTTAAACCACACAGATAGAACAGACTCAATAAATGTATCTGTGTGTGCATGTATGCATGGGTATATTTATATTATTTATGAAAGAAGCTCACATGGAGGGGATCTTGCAGCCTGGCAGTCAAACTGCTTTTTAATTTCTCTATATCAGTGCTAACTGCACTGTTTTCTAATGCGACATGTTGTGTGATCTGTTATGATTTGTTCTCTGGTTTAATCTCCTTGTCTATGACCTTGGCTGAATCTTTTTCAGAAAGGCGGTAACTTAATAAATCACAGTATGTCAATAAAAGGGAATCGGTGCAGCTGAGGCTCTCTGGAGTCAGCACCCCAGATCTGGCGCAGATCTGATTTGGAGATCTTCTGTCTGATACACTCACCCCTTTGTTTATTGCTTGGTATCATTTCACTTCCTTTAATAACTGATCTGGTACCAGCAGTAAAGGTGGAGGAGCCACACAGCAATTATGATCACACCATTATCAAATGTAATGTACTTACCAGAGGAGAATTTGTATTATTATGTATTTTTTTGACATAACGCCAGTTACCAGGGCATCCCAGGGGTTAACAGATGAAAAAGATACATAAACCATACAGTGATTAACATAAATTGCAAATAACAAAATAAAAAGCATAATACAATAAATAAAACCATAACATCCTCAAGCAGCAGAACCCCTTCACATAAAACCAGAATGATAAGTACTACTACCACAGTAGCATTTAAAGAGGGAGACTATGATGAAACTGAGGCTTTTAGGAGAAAATTAAAATGAGCAGTTGTGAGGTTCAAAAGTCTGCATGAAGCATTGAGGCTGTTTAAAAATAAGCCCAGAATAAATGTATTCCATGCGTTAAAAAAGGTCAAAGGCAGATCAAGTGCCTGCTATCAGAACTAACTGGTGCTGTGAAAGAGGCTACGAAAGCCAGAAAGGCATCCTTAAAAGAATGGCACGAGCATAAGCACTGGTAAGTGAGATGCAAATCATGAATAAGGCAGGCAGCAAAGAATTTGAGAACAAACCTGCCAAAGGGGCAAAAACTGATAAGAAAAAGTATTTCCAATACATCACAAGCAAGAAATCTGCAAGGGTTTTAGTTGGACCATTAAATGAGTGGGGGTGTGGGAAGAGGCCATAGCAGAGAAACTGAATGAATTCTTTGCTTTAGACCTCACTGCAGAGATAACCAATAGCATCATCCTACAAAGTCCAGGCATGGAGAAACTGTGCATAAATAGCAGCATAAGAAATCCAAACTGTTCAGTCATCTGCCATCCTTCCAATAAAACCCCCCATGCATGCGGTGCCAGCACTGCACCCCCTCCCAGTGTGGGACCTGGGGAGCAGAGGCTGCTGGCTGCCCATGAGGAGAGAAGAGGACTGGTGCTTGGTCCATGGGGACGGAGAGGAGGGAGGTGAGACCCAGGGCAAGTCTTGCCTCACAAATCTGCTTCACTTTTTTGAAGGAGTTAATAAACATGTGGATAAAGGTGAACCGGTAGATATAGTATACTTGGACTTTCAGAAGGCGTTTGACAAAGTTCCTCATGAGAGGCTTCTAGGAAAAGTAAAAAGTCATGGGATAGGTGGCGATGTCCTTTCGTGGATTGCAAACTGGCTAAAAGACAGGAAACAGAGAGTAGGATTAAATGGACAATTTTCTCAGTGGAAGGGAGTGGACAGTGGAGTGCCTCAGGGATCTGTATTGGGACCCTTACTTTTCAATATATTTATAAATGATCTGGAAAGAAATACGACGAGTGAGGTAATCAAATTTGCAGATGACACAAAATTGTTCAGAGTAGTTAAATCACAAGCAGATTGTGATAAATTGCAGGAAGACCTTGTGAGACTGGAAAATTGGGCATCCAAATGGCAGATGAAATTTAATGTGGATAAGTGCAAGGTGATGCATATAGGGAAAAATAACCCATGTTATAATTACACAATGTTGGGTTCCATATTAGGTGCTACAACCCAAGAAAGAGATCTAGGCGTCATAGTGGATAACACATTGAAATCATCGGTTCAGTGTGCTGCGGCAGTCAAAAAAGCAAACAGAATGCTGGGAATTATTAGAAAGGGAATGGTGAATAAAATGGAAAATGTCATAATGCCTCTGTATCGCTCCATGGTGAGACCGCACCTTGAATACTGTGTACAATTCTGGTCGCCGCATCTCAAAAAAGATATAATTGTGATGGAGAAGGTACAGAGAAGGGCAACCAAAATGATAAGGGGAATGGAACAACTCCCCTATGATGAAAGACTAAAGAGGTTAGGGCTGTTCAGCTTGGAGAAGAGACGACTGAGGGGGGGATATGATAGAGGTGTTTAAAATCATGAGAGGTCTAGAACGGGTAGATGTGAATCGGTTATTTACTCTTTCGGATAATAGAAAGACTACAGGTCCCCACCATTGGCAGGTGGAGTGGGCTGAAGGTAGAGGCCACTAAACCTTTACCAATACCAGCCCTCATTCCCCGCGGGTTGAGCTTTTGGGTGCCGGGGCTGGCAGGATTTCTGTGCAGAACCGTGTCAAAGTGCACGATGTCTAGCGCTCTCTCCTGATCCAACTCTCTGCTCACCCAGTCACAGAAATGGATCAGATTCGTCTGACAAGATTTACCTGTGGTAAAACCAGGCTGCCTGGGATCTTGCAATCCATTGGATCTCAGAAGCTGCGCTCCCCTCTGATTTAGCAGCGATTCCATTAGTTTGCTCCCCACAGAGCTCAGACTAACTGGCCTGCAGTTCCCAGCCTCCTCCTTACTTCTGCTTTTATGAATAGGAACCACATCCTCCCTTCTCCAGTCCTCCGGGACTACTCCAGACTCTAAGGAAGCATTGAAAAGGTCACCAGTGGAGCTGCCAGGACGTCTCTAAGTGTGTTTAGTGTCACCGTTTCATAAGCTCTGCAGTCACGTGCAGGGAGTGGAGCCCTGGCTGGTTGCATCTTCCCATCTTATTTCCAAGGAGCGCCCTGAATGTGAATACTGGCACATTTTTCCTAGAAATAAAGCTCTGAAACAGGTATTAAACATTTATATGTGATAGAACCTAGGTTTCTACCAGAGATGTGCCTTCAATCCCTGAAAACCATAGAAAGTCAATATTAATTATTGACAGTACAGCAGTTCTTATGATCCCAGGAAATGAACTGCTGTATACCTGCAGGCCCTGTGTTACAGTCCTGTATACCTGCAGACCCTGTGTTACAGTCCCGGGTGCCTGCAGACCCTGTGTTACAGTCCTGTATACCTGCAGACCCTGGGTTACAGTCCTGAGTGCCTGCAGACCCTGTGTTACAGTCCCGGGTGCCTGCAGACCCTGTGTTACAGTCCCGAGTGCCTGCAGACCCTGTGTTACAGTCCCGGGTGCCTGCAGACCCTGTGTTACAGTCCTGAGTGCTTGCAGACCCTGTGTTACAGTCCCGAGTGCCTGCAGACCCTGGGTTACAGTCCCGGGTGCCTGCAGACCCTGTGTTAAAGTCCTGGGTGCTTACAGACCCTGTGTTACAGTGCTGAGTGCCTGCAGACCCTGTGTTACAGTCCTGTATACCTGCAGACCCTGTGTTACAGTCCTGGGTGCCTGCAGACCCTGGGTTACAGTCCTGAGTGCCTGCAGACCCTGTGTTACAGTCCTTGGTGCCTGCAGGCCCTGTGTTACAGTCCTGGGTGCTTGCAGACCCTGTGTTACAGTCCTGGGTGCCTGCAGACCCTGTGTTAAAGTCCTGGGTGCCTGCAGACCCTGTGTTACAGTCCTGTATATCTGAAGACCCTGTGTTACAGTCCTGAGTGCCTGCAGACCCTGGATTACAGTCCTGTATACCTGCAGACCCTGTGTTACAGTCCTGGGTGCCTGCAGACCCTGGGTTACAGTCCTGTATACCTGCAGACCCTGTGTTACAGTCCTGGGTGCTTGCAGACCCTGTGTTACAGTGCTGAGTGCCTGCAGACCCTGTGTTACAGTCCTGGGTGCCTGCAGGCCCTGTGTTACAGTCCTGTATACCTGCAGACCCTGTGTTACAGTCCTGGGTGCCTGCAGGCCCTGTGTTACAGTCCTGTATACCTGCAGACCCTGGGTTACAGTCCTGGGTGCCTGCAGACCCTGTGTTACAGTGCTGAGTGCCTGCAGACCCTGTGTTACAGTCCTGGGTGCCTGCAGGCCCTGTGTTACAGTCCTGTATACCTGCAGACCCTGTGTTACAGTCCTGGGTGCCTGCAGGCCCTGTGTTACAGTCCTGTATACCTGCAGACCCTGGGTTACAGTCCTGGGTGCCTGCAGACCCTGGGTTACAGTCCTGTATATCTGAAGACCCTGTGTTACAGTCCTGGGTGCCTGCAGACCCTGTGTTACA
The DNA here is from genome assembly GCF_901001135.1 of Rhinatrema bivittatum. Classification (NCBI taxonomy): domain Eukaryota; kingdom Metazoa; phylum Chordata; class Amphibia; order Gymnophiona; family Rhinatrematidae; genus Rhinatrema; species Rhinatrema bivittatum. The sequence goes on along the minus strand of NC_042618.1, from coordinate 81,307,032 downwards.
GTCCTGTATACCTGCAGACCCTGGGTTACAGTCCTGGGTGCCTGCAGGCCCTGTGTTACAGTCCTGTATACCTGCAGACCCTGGGTTACAGTCCTGGGTGCCTGCAGACCCTGTGTTACAGTCCTGTATACCTGCAGACCCTGGGTTACAGTCCTGGGTGCCTGCAGACCCTGTGTTACAGTCCTGGGTGCCTGCAGACCCTGTGTTACAGTCCTGTATACCTGCAGACCCTGGGTTACAGTCCTGGGTGCCTGCAGGCCCTGTGTTACATTCCTGGGTGCTCCTCACAGCTGTTCTGTGCAAAGTATGGAGAAAGAGAAGGTCCTTAAGTACCAAGAGATGCAATCAGAGACCAAGAAAAAATGGCAGAAGGATACTGAGACCGCACCTTGAATACTGTGTACAATTCTGGTCACCGCATCTCAAAAAATAAATAATTGCGATGGAGAAGGTACAGAGAAGGGCAACCAAAATGATAAGGGGAATGGAACAGCTCCCCTATGAGGAAAGACTAAAGAGGTTAGGACTTTTCAACTTGGAGAAGAGACGACTGAGGGGGGATATGATAGAGGTGTTTAAAATCATGAGAGGTCTAGAACGGGAAGATGTGAATCGGTTATTTACTCTTTCGGACAGTAGAAAGACTAGGGGGCACTCCATGAAGTTAGCATGGGGCACATTTAAAACTAATCGGAGAAAGTTCTTTTTTACTCAACGCACAATTAAACTCTGGAATTTGTTGCCAGAGGATGTGGTTAGTGCAGTTAGTGTAGCTGTGTTTAAAAAAGGATTGGATAAGTTCTTGGAGGAGAAGTCCATTACCTGCTATTAATCAAGTTTACTTAGGGAATAGCCACTGCTATTAATTGCATCAGTAGCATGGGACCTTCTTAGTGTTTGGGTACTTGTCAGGTTCTTATGGCCTGGATTGGCCACTGTTGGAAACAGGATGCTGGGCTTGATGGACCCTTGGTCTGACCCAGCATGGCATGTTCTTATGTTCTTATCTTCGGGTTCATAGGCTGAGTGGGGGATGAGACAGGGTCCCGGTCACCCCAATACCACAATTCAGTGCCCGTCCCACACAACCTCTCACTGTGGCACCTGAGACCAGATAAAATCATCACAGCAGAATAAAACACTCATTAACCCTTTTACTAGTTTTGTGTAAGCAGACAGTAAATGCAATCAGAACATTAAATGGGAAAAGTACAGTGGTGAAGAATAATATAAACGTGCAGTATTCTTATTTTATATCAAGCAGTGCTAAAATAACACTGGGCCCGGGGCAACCAGCATACTCATATGGCTAGTAAAACAGAATAAGGAAGACTAATAGAGAAAGGCTGGGGAGAAACGCAGTGGAGTGCTCAGCGTTCAACAATTGTCTTTACCTCTGAGTACTCAGCGAGGAGGGGAAACAGATCCACCCCCCAATGTCAGTAGTTTGGAAAGGGAGCAGCCTGTCCCAAACACAGAATTATGTGGGGAAACAACAATCAAGAAATGCAGAAATCCCTCTTGATGGTGGAGAAGGCTCGATGACAAAGCAAACAGATGAGCACTGCGGTGTGGGGAAGGTCTCTCGCTCCTAGGGAATTTCCTCAAATGCTTTACTTGCTACTAAACAGAAAGGGGTGAATTTTAAAAGCCCTATAAGCGCCAAAGCCAGGAGCTTTGTGCGTATATTGGCCTAGCGTGGGATTTTAAGAGGCACCCAGGGCGGGGAGCGGGCCTGGTCTGGGCAGAGCATGGGCCTTCCAGGAAATCTGAATGAAACCAGCGTGTAAGTATTTATGCACACCAGCATGTGCATAAATGGCCCGAGTGCAGGAGGTCACTCCCGGACCCCCGCTGGACCACCAGGGGCTTTTGGCAGGTCTTGGGGGAACCTCCTGACCCCCACAAGACTTGCCAAAAGTCCAGCGGGGGTCCGGGAGCGACCTCCTGCACTCGGACCGTCGGCTGCCAGTATTCAAAATGGCGCCGATAGCCTTTGCCCTTACTGTGTCACAGGGGCTACCGGTGCCATTGGTCAGCCCCTGTCACATGGTAGGAGCACAAGATGGCGCCAGCCATCCAGTGCTCCTACCATGTGACAGGGTCCGGCCAATGGCACGGATACCCTGTCACATGGTAAGGGCAAAGGGCCATCGGTGCCATTTTGATTAGTGGCAGCCGACGGCCCGGGAGCGGGAGATCGCTCCAGGGACCCCCACTGGACCACCAGGTACCTGTAAAATGTTTTTTTGGGGGGTCGGGAGGGTGGGGGAAGCTAAGGGATTAGTTTTAAAGGGTTGGGGTGGGTTTAGGGGTTATTTTTGTGTGCCATTTTTCCCGCCCTCCCCCCAAAACGATAAGAGAACCCCCACAATATCATGGGGGTTTTCCTATCATTTTGGGGGAGCCCCCAATTTCTGATGATTTTGAAAATATCGTCTGCTATTTTCAATCGTCCGAAGCCCGGTTCACATCCCTAATGGACCATCAGCTTCTCTTTCCCAGCCCTATCTCATGTGGCTGTACCTGCCAGCAAGGGTTTATGCTTGACTTTGGCTGAAAGGCTGAAGCAGTTAAGATGAGATACTGGATTTGGGGACAAAAGGCAAGGAAATAAACCCGCTCCCTCCTCTGCTAAGATACTCTGTGTACAAAGTTTAGATTACTTAACTCAGTCTTTTAGGAGGTGATCCAGCAATGTGCTTCTGGGCCAGGGTATCTCTGGAAAGAAAGTCTCTCAGTCTCTCAGCTGCTGGCTCCTCTGTCCCTTGTGGAGATTTTACATGTAGTTCAGCTATGAAGCAAGAGCAGCTGTCTGTTTCCTCACAGCGCAGACTTCTGTCGCTCTCTGTCCACTCTGGAGGTCTCTCTCTGTGCTATCCACCATCGGCTAATATTCCTTTATTGTCAAAGGTGATAGAGGAAGCAGTAGTTTATCAGCTAACATCTTATTTGGAAGACGTGATGGGACTGGATGAATGTCAGTCAGGATTTAGGGGAGGATTTAGTACAGACACAGTATTAGTAGCCATAAATGAGAAAGCGATACACTAGAAGGATTGAGGGGAATCGGTGTTTTTTGATTCTATCAGATTTATCACGTACCTCTGACCCGGAGACTCCTCATATATTTATTTATTTATTTAAAGATTTTTTTATATACCGCGGTACGTGTGGTTTACAAGCAACATTAATTCAGCAAAGCGCTTTACATATATGTACATTTATATATAACATAGAAACATAGAAATGAAGGCAGAAGAAGACCAAACGACCCATCCAGTCTGCCCAGCAAGCTTTCGCACTTTTTTTTCTCTCACATACTTATCTGTTTCTCTTGGCTCTTAGTAACTTTTTTTTATTCTATTTCCCTTCCACCCCCCGCCATTAATGTAGAGAGCAGTGCTGGAACTGCATCTAAGTGAAATAGCTTAATTAGTTAGGGGTATTAACCACTGCAATAAGCAAGCTACACCCATGCTTATCTGTTTATCCAGACTATGTAATTCAGTCCTTGTTGGTTGTTGCCTGAATATAGATCCACCTTTCTTCATTCCCCCCTGCCGTTGAAGCAGAGAGTTATGCTGGATATGCGTGAATTATCAAAATATCGTCAAATATATGTTGTCAAAAATATGACAAATAAATATTGTCAAAAATATGTTGAAATGTAAGCATGCTGGAGTATCAGGAAAGCTGATGGAATGGATTGCTTCTTTTTAGAGGGAGAGACGTTCCACAGTGGTGAGAGAAATACTGATGGCGCTTTTTCAGGTGGATCAATATTCCTCTCTGTCACCATTATTTTTTAATCTGTTTATCTGCCTTTTAGTGGCTTTGATATGATCATTAGGGTTTGTGGGTTTTATGCATGCAGAAGTTGCCATACTGGATCAGACCAAGGGTCCATCAAGCCCAGCATCCTGTTTCCAGCAGTGGCCAATCCAGGCCACAAGAACCTGGCAATTACCCAAACACTAAGAAGATCCCATGCTACTGATGCAATTAATAGCAGTGGCTATTCCCTAAGTAAATTTGATTAATAGCAGGTAATGGACTTCTCCTCCAAGAACTTATCCAATCCTTTTTTAAACACAGCTACACTAACTGCACTAACCACATCCTCTGGCAACAAATTCCAGAGCTTTATTGTGCGTTGAGTGAAAAGGAACTTTCTCCGATTAGTCTTAAATGTGCTACTTGCTAACTTCATGGAGTGCCCCCTTATTCTTGTAATATCTGAAAGAGTAAATAACCAATTTTCTGGATCTGCAGGACATGATCCAGCTTTGACTTTGAAAGAGTTGAATGAGGGTCTAAGGCAGATCTCCGGTTGGTTAGTGGAAAATCAGCTGCTTTTCAATGTGGGCAAAGCTGAAACGTTGTTGATAGATGGGGAGGGAAGGCCCTTTCCCTCCATAGATCTGAAAGTTAATAATAAGGAGATTAGTAGCGGAGTGAACGCGAGAGATTTGGGTGTCCTTTGGATTTAAAGTTTGATCTAGATTGAACATATTTCAGTGGTAATACAGAGAGTGGTTTTGAAACTGCAGCTGTCAGTGGTGCAAGTTTTTTTGACTGCGTTGTTGGACTCCTGTAGAGCTTGCCAGGTAAGAGTACAAGTGGTTCAGAATATGGCAGCGAGGCTGTCTGGAGGTTCTCGGAGGGTGAGTGCGACTCTTTTGCTAATTCAGAAGCATTGGCTCCCGGTTAGACAACGTAAACAATTTAAAGAGATATTCTTAATATTTAAAGCTCTTAGGGGTAGAGGAGCTAATTGTTAGCAGAGCATTTTCTGTCATAGGTCTTGAATTGTGGAACTCAGCTCCTAGAGAAATTCATAGTAACATAGTATTATCGGCAGAAAAAGACCAAATAGTCCATTCAGTCAGCCCAGCAAGCTTTCCATGGCAGTAACTGCCGCTCCGTACAGGTTACCCCCATGACTTCTGTTAAGGGTAGTAACTGCTGCTCCGTGCAGGTTACCCCCATGACTTCTGTTAAGGGCAGTAACTGCCGCTCCGTGCAGGTTACCCCCATGTTTCTGTTAAGGGTAGTAACTGCTGCTCCGTGCAGGTTACCCCCATGTTTCTGTTAAGGGTAGTAACTGCTGCTCTGTGCATGTTACCCCCATGTTTCTTTTAAGGGCAGTAACTGCTGCTCCATGCAGGTTACCCCCATGTTTCTGTTAAGGGCAGTAACTGCCGCTCCGTGCATGTTACCCCCATGTTTCTTTTAAGGGCAGTAACTGCCGCTCCGTGCATGTTACCCCCATGTTTCTTTTAAGGGCAGTAACTGCCGCTCCGTGCATGTTACCCCCATGTTTCTTTTAAGGGCAGTAACTGCCGCTCCGTGCAGGTTACCCCCATGTTTCTGTTAAGGGCAGTAACTGCCACTCCGTGCAGGTTACCCCCATGTTTCTGTTAAGGGCAGTAACTGCCGCTCCGTGCAGGTTACCCCCATGTTTCTGTTAAGGGCAGTAACTGCCGCTCCGTGCAGGTTACCCCCATGTTTCTGTTAAGGGCAGTAACTGCCGCTCCGTGCAGGTTACCCCCATGTTTCTGTTAAGGGCAGTAACTGCCGCTCCGTGCAGGTTACCCCCATGTTTCTGTTAAGGGCAGTAACTGCCGCTCCGTGCAGGTTACCCCCATGTTTCTGGTAAGGGTGGTAACTGCCACTCCAAGCAGGTTACCCCATGTTTCTGGTAAGGGCGGTAACTGCCACTCCAAGCAGGTTACCCCATGTTTCTGTTAAGGGCAGTAACTGCCGCTCCGTGCAGGTTACCCCCATGTTTCTGTTAAGGGCAGTAACTGCCGCTCCGTGCAGGTTACCCCCATGTTTCTGTTAAGGGCAGTAACTGCTGCTCCGTGCAGGTTACCCCCATGTTTCTGTTAAGGGCAGTAACTGCCGCTCCGGGCAGGTTACCCCCATGTTTCTGGTAAGGGTGGTAACTGCCACTCCAAGCAGGTTACCCCATGTTTCTGGTAAGGGTGGTAACTGCCACTCCAAGCAGGTTACCCCATGTTTCTGTTAAGGGCAGTAAACTGCCGCTCTGTGCAGGTTACCCCCATGTTTCTGGTAAGGGTGGTAACTGCCACTCCAAGCAGGTTACCCCCATGTTTCTGTTAAGGGCAGTAACTGCTGCTCCGTGCAGGTTACCCCATGTTTCTGTTAAGGGCAGTAACTGCCGCTCTGTGCAGGTTACCCCCATGTTTCTGGTAAGGGTGGTAACTGCCGCTCCGTGCAGGTTACCCCATGTTTCTGTTAAGGGCAGTAACTGCCGCTCTGTGCAGGTTATCCCCATGTTTCTGGTAAGGGTGGTAACTGCCACTCCAAGCAGGTTACCCCATGTTTCTGGTAAGGGTGGTAACTGCCACTCCAAGCAGGTTACCCCATGTTTCTGTTAAGGGCAGTAACTGCCGCTCTGTGCAGGTTACCCCCATGTTTCTGGTAAGGGTGGTAACTGCCACTCCAAGCAGGTTACCCCATGTTTCTGTTAAGGGCAGTAACTGCCGCTCTGTGCAGGTTACCCCCATGTTTCTGGTAAGGGTGGTAACTGCCGCTCCGTGCAGGTTACCCCATGTTTCTGGTAAGGGTGGTAACTGCCACTCCAAGCAGGTTATGCCCAAGCCTTAAATTAGAGTAGTAATACTTTCAAGCAAGACCAAGCAACTGTCAAACCCATAACAATGTCTGCAACATTTTTACGTAGTGAGCAGCCTTCCTGATAATTCAGACCATGCTGCTTGATCGTTCTTTGCTTTTGGACTTGGCTTAGAAACTTTACCCCCAATGTCAGTGTATCAGTACCCAGACCGTAAAAGTTGGGGCCCAGCATTTGCTGCTTTCAGAAATCAATATGCTTTTTTTCACTGCTCCACCATCAAAATGGAAAGCGATGTTGCTCTTGTGTCTAAATCATCAAGACTAATTGGTTAAGCGTAATAATCCCTCATGTCTTCTTTCAGAAGTTCATTCTAGGCATCCACCACCTTCTCCATGAAAAATATTTGTTTTTGTTGGTTCTGAGTCGTCCTCCACAGATTTTCATTTCATGACTCCTAGTTCTACTGTTTCCTTTCCAACGAAAAAGGTTCAAAGTTTGCACATCGTTAAACCCTCTCAGGTATCAGAAGGTCTGTATCCTATCTCCCCTGCACATCCTCTCCTCCAGGGGGTACATATTCAGGTCCTTCAGCCTCTTCTCATAAGTCATTTGATGGAGACCTCCCACCATTTTGCTCGCCCTTCTCTGGACCTCCTCCATCCTGTCTCTGTTCCTCTTGAGATACAAACTCCAGAACTGAACACAGTACTCCAGGTGAGGCCTCACCAAGGACCTGTACAAGGGGACTATCACCTCCTTTTTCTTACTCTATATTCCTCTCTCTATGCAGCCCAGCATTCTTCTGGCTTTAGCTATCGCCGCGTCACATTGCTTCGCTGACTTCAGATCTCCAGCTACTATCACCCAGAGGTCCTTCTTCTAATCTGTGCACATCAGTCTTTCACCCCATCACATACAGCTCTTTTGGATAACTGCACCCCAGATGCAGGAATCTGTACATCTTGGCATTGAATCCCAGCTGCCATATCTTCGTCCACGATTCAAGCTTCCTTAAATCACGTCTCATTCTCTCTACTCATTCAGGTTTCCACTTTTTTGCAGATCTTAGTATCATCCGCAAATAGACAAAATTTAATTTCTCTCCCTTCCGCAATGTCGCTCACAAAGATATTGAACATAGAAACATAGAAATGACGGCAGAAGAAGACCAAACGGCCCATCCAGTCTGCCCAGCAAGCTTTTGCACTTTTTTTTTCTCATACTTATCTGTTACTCTTGGCTCTTAGTAACCTTTTGGTTCTATTTCCCTTTCACCCCCACCATTAATGTAGAGAGCAGTGTTGGAACAGCAGCTAAGTGAAATATCTAGCTTAATTAGTTAGGGGTAGTAACCGCCACAATAAGCAAGCTACACCCATGCTTATTTGTTTACCCAGACTATGTAATTCAGTCCTTCTTGGTTGTTGTCTGTATATAGACCCACTTTTCTTCATTCCCCCTGCCGTTGAAGCAGAGAGTTATGCTGGATATGCATTGAAAGTGAAGTATCAGACTTTCTCCTCTGCCGTTGAAGCAGAGAGCTATGCTGGATATGTATTCCAAGTGAAGTATCAGGCTTATTTGGTTTGGGGAAGTAACCACCGTAACAAGCAAGCTACTCCCTGCTTTTTTGTGAATGCAAATCCTTTTTTCACATTTCCTCTTGCCGTTGAAGCATAGAGCAATGTTGGAGTCACATTAACCATGTGTATGTTTATTGAATAAGGATATTATCTCCAGTAGTAGCCGTCATTCCCGCGAGCCACCCACTCTTCATTCACGTCCTCTAGACTTTATGGATCCACAGTGTTTATTCCACTCCCCTTCATGGCTGGAATGCTGCCGACGTCCTCCTGCACCTGGTGTCCTCCTAGGCATGCACCCTCTTCTAAATTCAGAGGGCCCACAGCGGGAAAAGCCCAGTGGCCCTTGCTGATGATGTCATCCACCCAGGACTATATAAGGCTGGATCCTGCCTTCAGCCTTTGCCTTGGCAATAGGTCTTCTCTCTTCAGAGTATGGATTACCGTCCTGAGTTCCTTCCTACCTTCCGTGTTCCTTGTCTTCTTCCTTTGTTTCTTGGACTGATCTTGCCTTTGACTCCAGACTGGACTGTGACCATGAGCTACGCCACCTGCCTCGACCCTTGCCTGGACGTTGACCATGAGCTACGCTGCCTGACTCGAACCTTGCCTGGACCTTGACCACAAGCTATGCTGGCCTGCTTGACTATTGCCTGGAGCTTGACCTCAAGCTTCACTGGCTGTTCCGGACCTCGGCCTGAGCACTGGCTTTATTTCTACACCTGGACTTCCTTCGCTGCACAGGCCCCACCTAAGTCCAGCCAGCCCTGGCAACTGAGGGCTCAACCTAAGGGAAATGTGGGCTGATAGTGGTGAAGCTCCGGCTGGGCTTCTGCTGTCCACCAGCCTCGCCTACCAATGGTGGGGACCCGTGGGGCTCCTTCCCACAGGTAGCATGAACTCCCCCTCAGTCCAAGGGTCCACCACATAACAATTTTCCAAAACGTCCCTGAACTAAATTAGTTTAATACTATTCTTAATACTGTTCACCTAGCTTGAAATAAAACCCAAATCAGGAAAAATCTGCAAATCACTTTTCTTTCTCTTGCTACACAATAACAAAAAGCAATCTGTCTCAGTACTGCTGGATAAGTACTTTTCTTCAGATTATGACTACAGGAAAACTTCCAGCCACTTGAAACTGACCTCTTTTTAGTTACCAGCAGCCAGGAAATTAGAAGCTGGAATTAAAGTTTCACCTCATGGCTACATCCTTCTATCTCTTCCTTTTTCTCTTTTAAACAAAGGCATGATTACCTTTTATACTTAATTAAAAAGGCTCATTAGAGTCATTCCCTTGTCCCTCATTAGCTCCAGGCAGGTACCACCCACTCAAGCTTTGATGCAAAAGCCTACACTTGAGTTCAAATATAAATTTGCGTTTCATAGTCTGAACAAGAAAAATTAATTTTAAGTTATAGTATCCTCCCTTTCCAGTAATGTCCAAACCTACTGTCACATTGGCCATCCCTATCCAAACAGTAGTGAGATGTGAATGTGTGGAGAGAACTCCACGTCGCAGCTTTGCGGGTATCTTCCATGGGGACGGTCATCATAGATGAGATGGACGCTCTCATGCCTCGGATAGAGTGAGCCTTCACATGGCCCACCAGATTCAGCCCCACTTGGGGATAACAGAAGGAGATTGGGGGAAGGAAATTGGGGCAGCATTTTCACCCGGATACAAGGAGGCCTCTCCCACCAGCAACGAGGGCTCCGGAACAAGAGACTCACCCAGGGCACTGACTTCCGATCCCTCCGAGTCCCTCCAACGAAGTTGGGGCCGGGCCTCTGATGGGTTCTCGGGTGGTGATCTTACAACCGGAGGTAGAGTTGTCATCAGCTCAGGGGAGGTTGCAGGCTCTTCTTCTCTCTGCTCCACTCCCAGCGAGCCCTCCAAGGTTTCTCTGACCCGATACACATGGGCATCCATCGGTCCCGCCAGCACTTGAGGTGAGGATGTCTCCAGGGCTAGACGCTCCCTCGCCCGGCATTTGCGGGCCAAATGCAGCATATTCCATTAGGAAAAAAAATCAGGTATGAGAGCGAGACGCCCAAGCAACCCACTATGCCGCCATCGTATGAAGATTTTCAAGGCAATGTTTAACCATAGGTGCCTCTTCTCTTTCTGTTCTCAAATGGCTTCTGTGTTCCCACCTCCTTATTTTAAAAGGTCATAAAGTTCTGCCTGCATACAGTAAGGGACATCTACACATGACTAAATAGATCACATGAGATGAATTACAATCAGTGAAAAAAGTTCTTCTGTATGAAACTTTAGTCCTGTGAGTGTGTTCATGCTGATATCACAATTCTTGCAAATGTGGTGCCCAATAGGTTACTGTTCTGAAGATGAAGTAACAGAAGGTAATTCAGCTCTCACCAACAGATTCTCAATATTCTTACCCCTGCTATATGCTATAAGGGGTTGTTCTTTAAAGATAGAATCTAAGGATAAGATATGCCAATGTTTTCTAATGCTTGAGGCCACCAATGCAGACTTGTGAGAATAAGGTAGCACATGTTATTTCAGTGTGCATTTCCTTATTACGATATTGAAGCAGTGATGTGCGAACCGAATAAAGGCATGTCGATAAACTGTTGTCACCACTGACAAAGGATATCCACATTGGAAAATTTTTTTTTTTGCCAAAATGAATGCTTGTCATTTAAATTCATGAGATGAAGAATAGATATCTATTTATTTATTTATTTATTTATTTATTTAGTGATTTTTTTATATACCGCGGCACGTAAGAAACATCACCTCGGTTTACAGTAAAACAATAAATCAGCAACAGGCTTTACAGACAATATGAAATTAAGGTAGGAAAAAAATATAAATCATTTAAGAACAATTTAAGATATGTTTAAACCTGAAAAACTGACTAACTGGAAGCCCTCTCTTAAAGGCTTGAGAATGGAAATGAGTTGTTCCGATCAGTGTTTTTTCGAAATGCTGATGTATGTAACCCTTTAATGTCCTTAAAAATCAATAGATCCAAAAAATTAATCTGACTTGAGTTTTAAGTTATTGTAAACTTCAAGAAAGGATCAACTGCATTCATCCATGTGTGGAAAGATAATAATTTCTCAGATGTTGATGTCCAGATGAAAAATAAATCATCAATATATCTAATCCAAATCCCTTTTTTTTTTGATAGAATGAAGATGTATACATGATGGGGCTACATTAGAACCCATAGCTATACCATGCATTTGAAAAAAGAAATCATTTTGGAATTAAAAAAATGTTTTCAAGTGACCAACTCAGATAATTGTAATAGAAATTTAGTTGGAATCCACGAGTGGTTTTCAATCTCCATAAGAGCTTCTGTGACAGCCTTGATAACAACATCATGAGATACATTCATACAGAGCGAAACGACATCCATAGTATCAAAAATGATGTTATAAGGTAAAGTGTCTAAATCACTTAGTTTATTCAACACATCAGTTGTTTCTTGAACATAAGATAACTTATCTAAAAATATTGATAATGGTTCGAACAAGGAGCCATTGCTTGAAACTATTGGTTTTGCTAGAGGATAGTGCATAATTGTGAGAATTTTTGGAACTCCATATAATGCTGGAACCTGAGGGTTTGGCACCCAAAGAAATTATCATTCTTTAAATGTCAAAAAGGATGTACATTCTGGAGATAACAGTTGTTGAATTTGCATCTGTAATTCTCTAGTGGGATTGTAATCTATGTGTTTATAATATTGGGTATCCGCTAATTGACCAAAACGTTCTGTACGAACATGATCTTGTATCATGATGCCTCCACCTTTGTCCACTGGTTTTATTATAATCTCAGTCTTTAAGTGCTTCATGGTGTTGTTTTTTTAAGATTTTAATATGGTTTTGACCTGACAGTGTCAATCTCTGTCAGGTACTTTAAAATCAGATCTAAAAAAAATGGCAATCTTCGGATCTAAAGGTGTTGAAGACATCCATATAGATTTTAGAACAAATGATAGGTATGGCTTGTTGATTGTCAGCCCATGTTGAAAAAAACAAATTTTAATTGTAATGAGTGAATTAATCTAAAAAAGCAATTCAACACTTAAATGGATCATAAGTTTTTGTTGGAACAAATGATACTTCATTATTTAAGGCTTCTATTTGTGGCAAAGTTAAAGGAGTGGATGATAAGTTATATACTAAGGACTTTGATTCTGGCGTACTCGGGAGCATGTTTGAGGGACCTCCCACATTGAATATGCTTCATTGACTGGATCTGAGAAATCTCTCCATATCGTTGGCTGTCTGGGCCAATGTGGGCGATGATTGCAACCTAAAAAATTGGAGACGGGCACAATGGACCACAGATTTCCCTCTTAGATGAGCGGAAAAGGAGCTAAAATATTTGGGCCTGCACATCCCATTAAAAATTTCAAATCTATATGCGGAGAACATACAGCCATTGATGGAGAACACATTGACCACTTTTCGGAGGTGGACGGGCCTACCACTATCGTTGGTAGGGAGAATACAACTTTTTAAAATGGTCCTAATACCAAAATGGCTTTATGTCCTCCAATTAGCTCCGCTGTGGATCTCCAAAAAAGATCAACGTCAATTAATGCGGGCGTTGCGCGCTTTTCTCTGGCGGGGGGGGGGGGGGGGGCGAGCGAGGCTTGTATTACCGACCCTGATGACCCCAGCAGAAAGGGGGGGACTGGGCTGCCCAAACCTGATGTACTATAACCTGGCTTGCTCCATACGACATATTAAGGATTGGCTGTGTGCCACATCCATGGTTACCCCATATGCGTGCTTATTGGAGTGGTACGGAGTCCAATCCCTTAATCCCCTAATATTAATTCCAACTCAAATGATCCCCCATCATATTAAACCGCAGACCCTGCTGTGGACGTGTAGGAAGGCCTGGCGGATGCTCTGCGGAATGGGTCGGCAGCCAAACCCAATTGCCCAGTTTCTCACCATTAGGGGGCACGACTTATTTCAGCCAGGGAAGTCCGGCAGTAGTTTTCAGCGTTGGCATCAGCAAGGACTTATATATTTCTCGGACCTAATAGATAGACAAACTGGAGCCCTATATTCTTTCTCAACCCTCCAGCAAAGATATGCTCTACCAGAATCAGATCATTTTGCATATATCCAAGCATCCCATTTCATAACACATAGGATGCATCCCAAGGAAAACCCACCACCAAGCAAAAACCTAAGGGGCGGATTTTCAGAGCCCTGCTCGCCTAAATCCACCCGGATTTAGGCAAGCAGGGCCCTACGCGCCGGTGCGCCTATGTTCAATAGGCCTACCGGCATGCGCAGACCCCGGGACTCGCGTAAGTCCCGGGGTTTTCTGAGGGGGGCGTGTCGGGGGGCGGGCCCGATCCACGTGATGTTTTCGGGGCGGGACTTAGCGTTTCGGGGGCGGGCCCGGGGGCGTGGTTACAGCCCGGGGTGGTCCGGGGGCGTGGCCGCGCCCTCCGGACCCACCCCCAGGTTGCGTCCCGGCGCGCTAGCGGCCCGCTGGCACGCGGGGATTTACGTCTCCCTCCGAGAGGCGTAAATCCCCCGACAAAGGTAAGGGGGGGCTTAGACAGGGCCGGGTGGGTGGGTTAGGGAGGGGAAGGTGAGGGGAGGGCAAAAGAAAGTTCCCTCCGAGGCCGCTTCGATTTTGGAGCGGCCTTGGAGGGAACGGAGGTAGGCTGCGCGGCTCGGCGCGCACCGGCTATACGGAATCGATAGCCTTGCGTGCGCCGATCCCGGATTTTAGCGGATACGCGCGGCTACGCGCGTATCTACTAAAATCCAGCGTACTTTTGTTGGCGCCTGATGCGCCAACAAAAGTACGCCAAATCGCGCTATTTGAAAATCTACCCCTAAGGGAATTAGTTCACTATGGGGGAATAACTAAACCTTCAGTTTCCCATTTTTACAAAGAGATAGTGGAGTATGTAGATCCACGCCCACTAAAAACTTTATACCCCCGATGGCAGGCATGGGCTTTATTCTCATTAACGTATGCTGACTTTGAAAAATGTTTTACTGATTTGAAGATGATCCCTGAGAATATTTGTTTACAAGAAACGCAGTACAGATTTCTTTGGATGTGTTATATTACCCCGACTCGAGCCCACAAAATGAAGTTTGCACACTCACCACAGTACCCAAAATGTGCAAGCAGTGATAGCACCTATTTCCACTGTTTCTGGGAGTGTAGGGGGGTCACCGTTTTCTGGAAGCATATAAGCCGTACTTGTTCAACCATCCTGAAGAAGGCGTTACCACTGAACCCCAATTTATGGCTATTTGGGATGGCGGAATCGACTCATCCAAAACTCTCTATTTCCGATATATTATTTGTCATGCGAGCAGGTCTAGTGGGTAAACAAGTCATCCTAAAAAATTGGATAAAAACAGATATCCCTAGCCATGAAGATTGGTTTAGAAGGTTGGTACTCTTGTGCTCCATGGAGCATGGCCTACTCACTAAACATACTCCAAAGAAGTCTGTACAAATAAACTCCATCTGGGCAGGTTTTACAGAGTATCTAGCCCCCAAGGTGGGATTCTTAATGGATCCCTGACTCAACTGATGTCACTTTCCGAGGCAGAGAAGGCATTGCACAGCGGACCTCCACAGCCATATGGACTGTTACAGCCACCAGCACATGGAGAGAACAGATATCCCAGCGACGGATACACCCAGCTCCATTCCGGACTCTTTTTTCCTTTTTCCTTTTGACCCCTCGACCTTCATGGACTATATGTGGGTGGGGGGGGGGGGGGTTCTATGAAAAATCAGTTTGTGGAGGTTAATATTTGTTGTAAGTTTGGAAAAATCAATAAAGATATTTACAAAAAAAAAAAATTGGAGAGACCTCGTTGGTTAACATATGTGGATCTAGAAAGTCCAAATTCATCTGAGGTGTCTGACCTATCAGACAAGCCATAATCAGAATCATCAAAAGTCACTTTCTGTTCCACCGTTGTCTTATCTGTTTTCTGTTGCCAGCAATATACTTTATTGGATGCATAATCCATCTCATCTCTTTTAAGTTTTTTAATTTTCAATTGTTTTATCAATTGTTTTCAATTGTTTTTATTGTTTTAAAGCATTCAAGTGTTTTCTCGGTGTTGTACTTGATCAAAAACTTCCAATGAAATTGTGGTTTTAATCTTATGAGTAAGATCTATTAGTGTAGCTGTTTCTTTTATACATTTCTTAGTATAGTCAACAATTAATAACATTAAATCCATAGAACACTTGTTTAGAATCGCTATCCATCTCTGCATGAATGTTTCATCCTCTTTAAACAAGGGAGGTTTTTAAATCCTCAATCCTCAAGGAATAGCTTGTTGACATAAATATCGTGCAAAATTAGTTCCTTTGATAGCTCGACTGTAGAGGAAGTGTGGAAGCATGTACATCTGATCTAATCAATCATAGTGTTTATTTAAATCAAGATATTCTCCGCAGTCATCTATTTATTTATTTATTTATTTCAAGGCTTTTTTTATACAGGTATTCGAGGGTACATCATATCGGTTTACATAGAACGTGAACATTGTACAAAGAACAGGGAGCGAAAACTTGGAGGGGTAACATAGTTTACAGAGAACTTGATTTAGGTGATGAACAGGGGTAGGAGATAAACATTATTGTGGAATACAGAGGGAGGGCAAGGGAGGTATAAATAAAGTAAATAATTTGGGTGATCATGTTGAGGGATGGAAGGGGGAAAAAGATGGAACATTATAATTGGAAATACATTATTCAAGAAAATGCAGGGGATTATTTGAGCAGCAGGAGTAGGGAGCATGAGGGGGAGAAGGTGTAGGGGGTTATTTGGGCATTTACATAACATAATTATGTTATTAAGAAACATTATCTTGTGTTTCCAAGGGGGGGAGGGGGTATCTTGCAGAATATTTGCTAAATGCTCTAATGTACAGCTGAAAGTATTCTTCAAATGAACCTGGCTCATAGTGGTCAAAAAACGAAACAGTCACTAATCTCAAGACCCCAAAAATCCCAAGGTGTATATCAATGATAACCCCCCCCCCCAGGAAAATAACCAAGGTGTCCCACCTAAATGATTCTTATCTAAGAGACCTTCATGTGACAGAGACTTTAGTGCTCGCTAAAAAGCTGTTCCAATATTTTCGTGGAATGCTTGGCATTTATTTAAATGTCTCTTCTATTTGTGTAATCATCAGTAACCAGAAATACAAGTTTGACTGCCTGCAGTATATTGCACCTCATCCATGTTGGTTTTTGTGGTCTTTCCTCTCTGGTTCCCCACTTCGCTGCATAGATGAGCAATCCAACGTCCAAGTTCGTGCTCCTTCCCGTTTCTTTTGCCTGACCTCCCATCCTATTCCATATCCATCTCAAGTAGGCTCCATTCCTGTCATGATTTGGCTTCCACGTTATTCCAAGCTCCCGGCACCTTCTCAATGAAGAAGAACATAAGAACATAAGAAAATGCCATACTGGGTCAGACCAAGGGTCCATCAAGCCCAGCATCCTGTTTCCAACAGTGGCCAATCCAGGCCATAAGAACCTGGCAAGTACCCAAAAACTAAGTCTATTCCATGTAACCATTGCTAATGGCAGTGGCTATTCTCTAAGTGAACTTAATAGCAGGTAATGGACTTCTCCTCCAAGAACTTATCCAATCCTTTTTTAAACACAGCTATACTAACTGCACAAACCACATTCTCTGGCAACAAATTCCAGAGTTTAATTGTGTGTTGAGTAAAAAAGAACTTTCTCCGATTAGTTTTAAATGTGCCCCATGCTAACTTCATGGAGTGTCCCCTAGTCTTTCTACTATCCGAAAGAGTAAATAACCGATTTACATCTACCCGTTCTAGACCTCTCATGATTTTAAACACCTCTATCATATCCCCCCTCAGTCGTCTCTTCTCCAAGCTGAAAAGTCCTAACCTCTTTAGTCTTTCCTCATAGGGGAGTTGTTCCATTCCCCTTATCATTTTGGTAGCCCTTCTCTGTACCTTCTCCATCGCAATTATATCTTTTTTGAGATGCGGCGACCAGAATTGTACACAGTATTCAAGGTGCGGTCTCACCATGGAGCGATACAGAGGCATTATGACATTTTCCGTTTTATTTATCATTCCTTTTCTAATAATTCCCAACATTCTGTTTGCTTTTTTGACTGCCGCAGCACACTGAACCGACGATTTCAATGTGTTATCCACTATGACACCTAGATCTCTTTCTTGGGTTGTAGCACCTAATATGGAACCCAACATCGTGTAATTATAGCATGGGTTATTTTTCTCTATATGCATCACCTTGCACTTATCCACATTAAATTTCATCTGCCATTTCAATGCCCAATTTTCCAGTCTCACAAGGTCTTCCTGCAATTTATCACAATCTGCTTGTGATTTAACTACTCTGACCAATTTTGTGTCATCTGCATGATTTCCTTCCTCCAATTCTTTCTCCCTGCAAGCTCCTATCATGATCCCTTCTCCTTGAATTTCTATGTTTCTAGCATCTCCTCCCTTTCCCATCCCTCCTTTCTGTATGGGGATTGAGTTGTAGGCATTGAATTATCTGAGCCACTTCCATCCTCTCAGTACAAAGATTTAAATCCGTAGAAGTCAACATAGGACTCAAGAGGAGATCTCACTGGTGAACTTCCTCCTTTTTCTTGCTAATGGTACTGAGACTTATGCACCCAAATATCTCGTTAGCTGCTTATTTCCCAAGTTTGACACTGACTGCCTCCCTGCAGGTCATCTGAGCTGAGGACTAGTCTCTCCCATCGTATAAGGGTAAATATTCAAAAGATTTAAATTGTTGAAATAGACTTTTAACCAGACATGTCTAAACAATTAAAAACATGTTTTTCCCCCCAAATCTGGCTAAAATCTGCCCGAACAAATCACTCTGCACGCAGATTTAGATGGGGGGAAAAAAGGCCACAAGAATGCACTTTTGACAGCAGAGCTCGCTCTCTCTTGTCCACATGGCCTCATAGAGACTGATGGAACAGGAATTCTGAGGGAGTGGGGGGGTTGAAGGTTCAGGATACGAAGGTGAGGAATTATATCAATGAAATTTGATGTGAGAGAACCGATTAGGCCTGACATGAATTTTCTCCCCTATGTTGCTGTGATGGACTCTCATCTGCTCTCTTCCTCCCCTCTCCAGGCTGTTAAGCAGAATGACCACAGACGATCGGCACCTGTCCTCCAGCTGTGGATCCTTCATCAAGACAGAGCCCTCCAGCCCTTCCTCAGTCATCGATACAGCCAGCCACCACAGTCCCAGTGGCTCCTCAGATGCCAGCGGCAGCTACGGACTTGCCTTAGGAGGCTTGGACTCGCCTCCCATGTTCACGGGCATGGGGCTTGGTATGACCTCCTGTCGTAAACGTTACGAGGACTGTGCTAGTGCTATCATGGAGGATTCTCCCACTAAATGCGAATACATGCTCAACGCCATCCCCAAGCGACTCTGTTTGGTGTGCGGGGACATCGCGTCTGGATACCATTACGGTGTGGCCTCCTGTGAGGCTTGCAAGGCCTTCTTCAAGAGAACCATCCAAGGTAGAGTCCAGCGTGAGTGTTACCATTTCTCCAGTTCCTGGGGACAGCAAACACTCTGAAAGCTGTACAGAGTGAGACGTGCTTTTTCTCTGGGGTGAGGGCTTTCCAATCCCTGGGCAGTGGGATACTTACTGCCCTTAACAGAATGCATGGGGGTAACCTGCATGGAGCGGCAGTTACTAGGGATGTGTATTCGTTCATCCATTCGTTTAATTCGTTTTGACGGTGTGCACGTTTCTCGCAAATGGAAGGTAGGCACACAAAACTGATGGTATGCATGCATGTAGGCAGCCACAAACATGCACACATTCCATCGGGTTTGCACGCCTAACTTCCGTTTGTGAGATGTCGCACAGCACCCAAAATGAATTAAATAAATGGCCCAACGAATGCACATCCCTAGCAGTTACTGCCCTTAAGAGAACACATGGGGGTGACCAGCATGGAGCGGCAGTTACTACCATAAGCAAATTACGGGGTAGACTGGATGGACCAATTGGTTTTTATCTGCCATCATTACTGTGCATATTTATAATAAATTCTTTCTGTCTTCTGCCTCTCAGTCATATCTGAAGAAGAGATGTATTTGGTTTTAAAAGCTCATGTAATACAGCATTTTTGGTCCAATTAAAGATATGGGAACTCAAACAATTCAGAGTTTCTGCATAATTCATAGAGATACTAGAACTGGGTGGGGGGGGGGGGGGGGCTGTTTAAGGAAAGGAGCAAGTTAGCAATGTAATGAAAAGTGTGTGACAGAAACCCACTCTCTCACCAAAGGTGTGTGACAACCAAGGGAATGGTGAATAAAACGGAAAATGTCATTACACCTCTGTATTGCTCCATGGTGAGACCTCACCTGGAATACTGTATACAATTCTGGTCGCCGCATCTCAAAAAAGATATAATTGCGATGGAGAAGGTACAGAGAAGGGCTACCAAAATGATAAGGGGTATGGAACAGCTCCCTTATGAGGAAAGACTAAAGAGGTTAGGACTTTTCAGCTTGGAGAAGAGACGGCTGAGGGGGGATATGATAGAAGTCTACAAAATCATGAAAAGACGAACAAGTTAATGTAAATTGGTTATTTACTCTCAGATAATAGAAAGACCAGGGGGCACTCCATGAAGTTAGCAAGTAGCTCATTTAAAATTAATTGAAGGAAATTCTTTTTCACTCAGCGCATAGTTAAACTCTGGAATTCATTGCCAGGGGATGTGGTTACAGCAGTTAGTGTAACTGGGTTTAAAATCGTTTTGGATAAGTTCCTGGAGGATAAATCCATAAACTGCTATTATGGTAATTAATAAGCAATAGTAGTTTGGGATACATTTAATGTTTAAGTACTTGCCAGGTTCTTATGGCCTGGTTTGGCCTCTGTTGGAAACAGGATGCTGGGCTTGATGGACCCTTGGTCTGACCCAGTATGGCATGTTCTTATGGGAGCACAGACCGAAGGGAAAAAAAGTCAAAATAAAGGCAGAACAAATAAAAAAGTATCCGGGAAATAAGAAGAGTGAAAGAGAAGAAGGAATGAGAGAGACCTGTGATAGAAAGCCCAAGAAAAAAAGGAATAAACAAACAGCTTAAAAGGCTGGAAAATTATTTCATTTTATTCTTAGATTAAATTTTTAAAATTATTTTCTGAGCTAAAATGAATTGACCGAATTGGTCCGATTAAAACTAATCGGAGAAAGTTCTTTTTTACTCAACGCACAATTAAACTCTGGAATTTGTTGCCAGAGGATGTGGTTAGTGCAGTTAGTGTAGCTGGGTTTAAAAAAGGATTGGATAAGTTCTTGGAGGAGAAGTCCATTACCTGCTATTAAGTTCACTTAGGGGCAGATTTTAAAAGGAGCGCGAATAGGCCTACTTTTGTTTGCGCTCAGGCGCAAACAAAAGTACGCTAGATTTTAGTAGATTCGCGCGGAGCCGCGCGAATCTACTAAAAAACCTGGATCGGCGCGCGCAAGGCTATGGATTTTGTATAGCCGGCGTGCGCCGAGCCGCACAGCCTACCCCCGTTCCCTCCGAGGCTGCTCCGAAATCGGAGCAGCCTCGGAGGGAATCCTCTAACACCCTCCCCTCACCTTCCCCTCCCTTCCTCTACCTAACCCCACCCGCCCGGCCCTGTCTATACCCCCCCCTTACCTTTGTTGGGGGATTTACGCCTCCCAGAGGGAGGCGTAAATCCCCGCACGCCAGCGGGCCTCCTGCGCGCCGGGCCGCGACCTGGGGGTGCGTACGGAGGGCACGGCCACGCCCCCGGACCGCCCCGGGCCGTAGCCACGCCCCCGTACCCGCCCCCAAAACGCTGCCGACACGCCCCGAAAACGCCCCGACGACCGGGACCGCCCCCGACACGCCCCCTCCGAAAACCCCGGGACTTACGTGAGTCCCGGGGCTCTGCGTGCGCCGGTAGGCCTATGTAAAATAGGCCTACCGGCGCGCAGGGCCCTGCTCGCGTAAATCCGCCCAGTTTTGGGCGGATTTACGCGAGCAGGGCTCTTAAAATCCGCCCCTTAGAGAATAGCCACTGCCATTAGCAATGGTTACATGGAATAGACTTAGTTTTTGGGTACTTGCCAGGTTCTTGTGGCCAGGTTCTTGTGGCCTGGATTGGCCACTGTTGGAAACAGGATGCTGGGCTTGATGGACCCTTGGTCTGACCCAGTATGGCATTTTCTTATGTTCTTATGACTGTACTTGTCTGGCTTTTGGTTCTGATCAGAGTGATTTGCTTTGGATCAGGCCTGACTCTCTTATCTACATTTTGGGCTTGTTCACCTGAATTCTGCATTTGGCCGGAGGCTCTAATTATTCTATTGCACACTTTACCTTTGATTATCACACACTTTTGGTTGGAGAGTGTGTTTTTGTCACACATTTTACCTTAGGAACATCAGAACATAAGAACTTGCCATGCTGGGTCAGACCAAGGGTCCATCAAGCCCAGCATCCTGTTTCCAACAGAGGCCAAACCAGGCCACAAGAACCTGGCAATTACCCAAACACTAAGAAGATCCCATGCTACTGATGCAATTAATAGCAGTGGCTATTCCCTAAGTAAACTTGATTAATAGCAGGTAATGAACTTCTCCTCCAAGAACTTATCCAAACCTTTTTTGAACCCAGCTACACTAACCACATCCTCTGGCAACAAATTCCAGAGCTTTATTGTGCGTTGAGTGAAAAAGAAGTTTCTCCGATTAGTCTTAAATGTGCCCCATGCTAACTTCATGGAGTGCCCCCCTAGTCTTTCTACTATCCGAAAGAGTAAATAACCGATTCACATCTACCCGTTCTAGACCTCTCATGATTTTAAACACCTCTATCATATCCCCCCTCAGCCGTCTCTTCTCCAAGCTGAAAAGTCCTAACCTCTTTAGTCTTTCCTCATAGGGGAGCTGTTCCATTCCCCTTATCATTTTGGTAGCCCTTCTCTGTACCTTCTCCATCGCAATTATATCTTTTTTGAGATGCGGCGACCAGAATTGTACACAGTATTCAAAGTGCGGTCTCACCATGGAGCGATACAGAGGCATTATGACATTTTCCATTTTATTCACCCTTCCCTTTCTAATAATTCCTAACATTCTGTTTGCTTTTTTGACTGCTGCAGCACACTGAACCGACGATTTCAATGTGTTATCCACTATGATGCCTAGATCTCTTTCCTGGGTGCTAACTTCTAATATGGAACCCGACATTGTCAGGCCTATTACCTAACATTTTTGACGCACTATTTTTACCCCTTATACAGTAAGGGGTAATAGTGCGTCGAAAACGCGCGGCCAACCCCCCCCCCCCCCCCAAAACTAATAGCGCCCGCACCATGTAAATGCAAGTTATTCCCGCGTGATTCAGAAAGTAAAATGTGGAGCCAAGCCGCACATTTTACTCTCAGAAATTAACTTGTTACAGTTTTGGCTGCAGTGCAACCGCCTCACCACCAGGGGTCCCTCTAGTGCTGGCTTTCCGGACAGGCCCAGTCCATCTTATCTGTCCACTCTGTGCTCTGGGTGTGTCCTTATAACCCTGCCTGCCAGTTGCCTCGGTGCTTCGGCATCGAGCTCACCTGGGCTCCCTGCTCTAGCCTTGCGCGGCCTTCGGGCCTCCTTCCTCGTTGTTCTCACCTGGCCTACGGGCCTTCTGACCTGCCCTGCTTATGGTGTTTGGCCTACGGGCCTTCTGTGTGTGTGTGGCCTACGGGCCTTCTGACCTGCCCTGCTCTGCTTATGGTGTTTGGCCTACGGGCCTTCTGTGTGTGTGTGGCCTACGGGCCTTCTGACCTGCCCTGCTCTGCTTATGGTGTGTGGCCTACGGGCCTTCTGTCTCTGTGTGTGGAGCCTACGGGCCTTCTGACCTGCCTTGCCCCGCTTATGGTGTGTGGCCTACAGGCCTTCTGTGTGTGTGTGGCCTACGGGCCTTCTGACCTGCCTTGCCCCGCTTATGGTGTGTGGCCTATGGGCCTTCTGTGTGTGTGTGGCCTACGGGCCTTCTGACCTGCCTTGCCCCGCTTATGGTGTGTGGCCTACGGGCCTTCTGTGTGTGTGTGGCCTACGGGCCTTCTGACCTGCCTTGCCCTGCTTACTGTGCCCTGACCCAGCCTGAACTTAGACTCTGCTCATTGCCGCCTGCCCTGACCCAGCCTGAACTTAGACTCTGCTCATTGCCACCTGCCCTGACCCAGCCTGAACTTAGACTCTGCTCCTTGCCGCCTGCCTCTGACCCAGCCTGAACTTAGACTCTGCTCATTGCCGCCTGCCCTGACCCAGCCTGAACTTAGACTCTGCTCCTTGCCGCCTGCCTTGACCCAGCCTGGAACCAGACACTGTTTCTAGCTTCCTGTCTCTCTCCACCTGGAGCCACCCTGCTGGGTGGTGTTCACGCCTCCTGACCGGAGCCCAAGTGTAACAGTATGCCGAAGCCATCAAATTTTCCAGGGGAAGAGATGGTCTGTGTCCTGCCGGTGAGTCAACTTTTTCACTAATTCAAGATGCCTCCTTCTTTAAAGTTTTATACCTGCAATTCCTGTCAGACTTTGAATTATCCAAGCTATCAGAACTGTGTAGCCTGTGAACTTGTTGGTCAGGAACACTGGTCATGCAATAATTGCAACAAGAAAAATGTCTCTGTCTATCAGGAATGTTTGAACTGTCTGGCTCCTAAACCAGGGTGGTGGAAATGCTCCTGTCTTCCGTGTTTACCACCAGGCAAACCCTGCCCCCGGTGTTCGGCTCTAGGACCAGCTGTGCCATTAGAAAAAGCTATCAGCTCTCCTAACCAGTATTCTGTTTCTGGCTCAACTAAAACAGACATTTTTGCTGGCAGTTTGTGGATAGAAAAACCCAGGACTTACCTGGCCAAGAAGGCTTCTGTGACACCAGTGCTAGAGCCTCAGGAACAGGTTTCTCTCAAACGGAGAGAGTTGATTAACTCTAGCAGGGCTCTGCTGCCCACAGCTGCTGTTGAGACACTAACGAGCACATTCCCTAGACGTCCTAGAACTGCCTGTGCCTTCTCTAAACTGCTCCTCCAGAAACAAAATAAGGAGCCTCAGAGTGTGGCTCGAGGTATCAAGCCCACAGCAGTGCTACTTGAGTCTTCTATGTGCACTGCTTCAAACCTTGCTGCTCTGCCATCTGAGCCTGTTTCATCACCCCAGGAGGGGGCCAAGCCTGCTGCCTCGCCCCAAGAGGGGGCCAAGCCTGCTGCATCGCCCCAGGAGGGGGCCAAGCCTGCTGCATCGCCCCAGGAGGGGGCCAAGCCTGCTGCATCGCCCCAAGAGGGGGCCAAGCCTGCTGCATCGCCCCAGGAGGGGGCCAAGCCTGCTGCACCGCCCCAGGAGGGGGCCAAGCCTGCTGCATCGCCCCAGGAGGGGGCCAAGCCTGCTGCATCGCCCCAAGAGGGGGCCAAGCCTGCTGCATCGCCCCAGGAGGGGGCCAAGCCTGCTGCATCGCCCCAGGAGGGGGCCAAGCCTGCTGCATCGCCCCAGGAGGGGGCCAAGCCTGCTGCATCGCCCCAAGAGGGGGCCAAGCCTGCTGCATCGCCCCAAGAGGGGGCCAAGCCTGCTGCATCACCCCAGGAGGGGGCCAAGCCTGCTGCATCACCCCAGGAGGGGGCCAAGCCTGCTGCATCGCCCCAAGAGGGGGCCAAGCCTGCTGCATCGCCCCAGGAGGGGGCCAAGCCTGCTGCATCGCCCCAGGAGGGGGCCAAGCCTGCTGCATCGCCCCAGGAGGGGGCCAAGCCTGCTGCATCGCCCCAAGAGGGGGCCAAGCCTGCTGCCTCGCCCCAGGAGGGGGCCAAGCCTGCTGCCTCGCCCCAGGAGGGGGCCAAGCCTGCTGCATCGCCCCAAGAGGGGGCCAAGCCTGCTGCATCGCCCCAGGAGGGGGCCAAGCCTGCTGCATCGCCCCAGGAGGGGGCCAAGCCTGCTGCATCGCCCCAAGAGGGGGCCAAGCCTGCTGCATCGCCCCAAGAGGGGGCCAAGCCTGCTGCATCGCCCCAAGAGGGGGCCAAGCCTGCTGCATCGCCCCAGGAGGGGGCCAAGCCTGCTGCATCGCCCCAAGAGGGGGCCAAGCCTGCTGCCTCGCCCCAGGAGGGGGCCAAGCCTGCTTCATCACCCCGAGAGGGGTCCGAGCCTGCTGCATCGCCCCAGGAGGGGGCCAAGCCTGCTGCCTCGCCCCAGGAGGGGGCCAAGCCTGCTGCCTCGCCCCAGGAGGGGGCCAAGCCTGCTGCCTCGCCCCAGGAGGGGGCCAAGCCTGCTGCCTCGCCCCAGGAGGGGGCCAAGCCTGCTTCATCACCCCGAGAGGGGTCCGAGCCTGCTTCATCGCCCCGAGAGGTGTTCCAGCCTGCTGTTTCATCCCGAGAGGGGCCCAAACCTGCTGCACTACCCCGAGAAGAGCCTGCTAAACCGGTCCTGCTGCCACCCCCGGAGGGGCTCAAACCGGTACCATTAACAGACTTTCTAACTCAGCCATCTGAGCCTGTTGAATGGCTCCAGCTGTTGTTGCCCTCGGAGGGGCCAGATCTCATCTTTGAGTACCCCCTGCTAAGATGGGACCCAGGAGGAGGGGGAGGCCTTGAGGAGGGGGTACTGTTACAGTTTGGCTGCAGTGCAACCGCCTCACCACCAGGGGTCCCTCTAGTGCTGGCTTTCCGGACAGGCCCAGTCCATCTTATCTGTCCACTCTGTGCTCTGGGTGTGTCCTTATAACCCTGCCTGCCAGTTGCCTCGGTGCTTCGGCATCGAGCTCACCTGGGCTCCCTGCTCTAGCCTTGCGCGGCCTTCGGGCCTCCTTCCTCGTTGTTCTCACCTGGCCTACGGGCCTTCTGACCTGCCCTGCTCTGCTTATGGTGTTTGGCCTACGGGCCTTCTGTGTGTGTGTGTGGCCTACGGGCCTTCTGACCTGCCCTGCTCTGCTTATGGTGTGTGGCCTACGGGCCTTCTGTCTCTGTGTGTGGAGCCTACGGGCCTTCTGACCTGCCTTGCCCCGCTTATGGTGTGTGGCCTACAGGCCTTCTGTGTGTGTGTGGCCTACGGGCCTTCTGACCTGCCTTGCCCCGCTTATGATGTGTGGCCTACGGGCCTTCTGTGTGTGTGTGGCCTACGGGCCTTCTGACCTGCCTTGCCCTGCTTACTGTGCCCTGACCCAGCCTGAACTTAGACTCTGCTCATTGCCGCCTGCCCTGACCCAGCCTGAACTTAGACTCTGCTCATTGCCGCCTGCCCTGACCCAGCCTGAACTTAGACTCTGCTCATTGCTGCCTGCCCTGACCCAGCCTGAACTTAGACTCTGCTCCTTGCCGCCTGCCTCTGACCCAGCCTGAACTTAGACTCTGCTTATTGCTGCCTGCCTTGACCCAGCCTGGAACCAGACACTGTTTTTAGCTTCCTGTCTCTCTCCACCTGGAGCCACCCTGCTGGGTGGTGTTCACGCCTCCTGACCGGAGCCCAAGCGTAACATAACTCCTGCCATTAATTTTGGCCGGCAGAGGGGAAGTGCACAGAAAAGCAGAAAAAACTACTTTTCCCTACACCCTCCGATTTAATATCATAGAGATATTAAATCGGAGGCCCCAAAAATAAAAAATTTAAAAATCTGCCCGCGGCCTGCGGGTTGGAAGACGGGCGCTCAATTATGCCGTTGTCCCTTTTCCGAACCCGTGGCTGTCAGCGGGCTCGAGAACCAACGCCGGTAAAATTGAGCATCGCCTGTCAAACCCACTGACAGCCGCCGCTTCTGTGAAAAAGGAGGAGGGACGCGCTAGTGTCCCTAGTGCCTCCTTTTACCGCGGGCCCTAATTTACAAACCTGGGCTTTCTGAATCACGCGCCCAGAAGAGTGACCGGTGCGCGCGTCGGGAGAGCAGGCACTCGCTGGCTCTCCCGCGCGTTTTTCTGTATCGGCCTGACAATGTTAGGTTCTATCTTAGGAGCTACCACCCAGGAAAGAGATCTAGGTGTCATAGTGGATAATACTTTAAAATCATCGGCTCAGTGTGCTGCAGCAGTCAAAAAAGCAAACAGAATTTTTACCCCTTACCGTATAAGGGGTTTAAAATAGCACATCAAAAAAGTGCGGCCAAACGCGGGCTAACAGTGCGCTCCGCCAGAGTGCACTTCACTGTATCGGCCCGTGTGTAACTACAGCAAGGATTATTTTTCCTTATATGCATCGCCTTGCACTTATCCACATTAAATTTCATCTGCCATATAGAAGCCCAGTCTTCCAATCTTGCAAGTTCCTCCTGCAATTTATCATAATCCGCTTGAGATTTAACTACTCTGTATAATTTTGTGTCATCTGCAAATTTGATCACCTTTTCCAGATCATTTATATATATACTAGGGATGTGAATCGTGTCCTCGATCGTCTTAACGATCGATTTCGGCTGGGAGGGGGAGGGAATCGTATTGTTGCCGTTTGGGGGGGTAAAATATCGTGAAAAATCGTGAAAAATCTAAAAATCTAAAAATCGCAAAACCGGCACATTAAAACCCCCTAAAACCCACCCCCGACCCTTTAAATTAAATCCCCCACCCTCCCGAACCCCCCCCAAATGAGTTAAATAACCTGCGGGTCCAGCGGCGGTCCGGAACGGCAGCGGTCCGGAACGGGCTCCTGCTCCTGAATCTTGTTGTCTTCAGCCGGCGCCATTTTCCAAAATGGCGCCGAAAAATGGCGGCGGCCATAGACGAACACGATTGGACGGCAGGAGGTCCTTCCGGACCCCCGCTGGACTTTTGGCAAGTCTCGTGGGGGTCAGGAGGCCCCCCACAAGCTGGCCAAAAGTTCCTGGAGGTCCAGCGGGGGTCAGGGAGCGATTTCCCGCCGCGAATCGTTTTCGTACGGAAAATGGCGCCGGCGGGAAATCGACTGCAGGAGGTCGTTCAGCGAGGGTTCCGGCGCCTCGCTGAACGACCTCCTGCAGTCGATCTCCTGCCGGCGCCATTTTCTGTACGAAAACGATTCGCGGCGGGAAATCGCTCCCTGACCCCCGCTGGACCTCCAGGAACTTTTGGCCAGCTTGTGGGGGGCCTCCTGACCCCCACGAGACTTGCCAAAAGTCCAGCGGGGGTCCGGAAGGACCTCCTGCCGTCCAATCGTGTTCGTCTATGGCCGCCGCCATTTTTCGGCGCCATTTTGGAAAATGGCGCCGGCTGAAGACAACAAGATTCAGGAGCAGGAGCCCGTTCCGGACCGCTGCCGTTCCGGACCGCCGCTGGACCCGCAGGTTATTTAACTCATTTGGGGGGGGTTCGGGAGGGTGGGGGATTTAATTTAAAGGGTCGGGGGTGGGTTTTAGGGGGTTTTAGTGTGCCGGCTCACGATTCTAACGATTTATAACGATAAATCGTTAGAATCTCTATTGTATTGTGTTCCATAACGGTTTAAGACGATATTAAAATTATCGGACGATAATTTTAATCGTCCTAAAACGATTCACATCCCTAATATATACTGAAAAGCCCTGAGGCACTCCACTGTCCACTCCCTTCCACTGAGAAAATTGCCCATTTAATCCTACTCTCTGTTTCCTGTCTTTTAGCCAGTTTGCAATCCACGAGAGGACATCGCCACCTATCCCATGACTTTTTACTTTTCCTAGAAGCCTCTCATGAAGGACTTTGTCAAACACCTTCTGAAAATCCACCGGTTCACCTTTATCACATGTTTATTAACTCCTTCAAAAAAGTGAAGCAGATTTGTGAGGCAAGACTTGCCCTGGGTAAAGCCACGCTGACTTTGTTCCATTAAACCATGTCTTTCTATATGTTCTGTGATTTTGATGTTTAGAACACTTTCCACTATTTTTCCTGGCACTGAAGTCAGGCTAACTGGTCTGTAGTTTCCCGGATCACCCCTGGAGCCCTTTTTAAAAATCAGGGTTAGATTGTCCATCTTCAAATCTTCAGGTACATCGGATGATTTTAATGCTAGGTTACAAATTGTTGCGACCGTCGGTCTGCGATGGCTTCACTCCGCCTACCTCACTCTTCTTGTGGCTCCTCCCGCTCACCTCAGACTTCTGGCTGCCGCGGCGTCTGCCTGCCGACCTCTCCGGCGTCCCCGGATCGGCTTTGGTGCTGCTTCCCGCCATAATCCTCCAAGGTACATAGGGTGCGCGCACGCCGCCCTCATCTTTATTTCCTCGTTGGCACGAACCTCAGGGGCGTCGCCCTGAGATGACGTCACGCTGCCCGGATATTTAAGCCTACCTCTTTTGCTAGCTAATCGAGTTAGCAACAACTTGGATTACTACGGATGGGATTCGCAATCCGTACCGAAGCTGCTCTGCCACTCCAGCGTTATCTGGAACTCTTATTGCTAACGGGGTCCCCGCTCCTCAGGGGCCTGCCCTCTGTTCCAGTGCCAGACCTCTCGTCTAGTGCAATCGCTGTGTGAGTACAATACCACTGAGTCTCTCTACTCTAAGGGATCAGGTACTCGCTCCTCGAGGGCCTGCTCTCCCTGTCTCGGAGCTTCTCCTATTCTCCCTGGGACTATGAATGTTTCTCACTCTGTACTCATAACTCTCAGTCTCTTTCCACTACAGCACAGCCAAGCAGAGGATTCGCTGTTCCAGCGTCCTGTGGGATACTCGCCCAGCCGGGCTCAACATCTACTACTCATTATTGCCACCTCTGGTGGTATTCAAAATTGTTTAAATAAAGATTCAATCTGTGTTTGTGTGTCCAGAGTCTAGCCTGACACCGTGGTCCCTCACAGGACTGTCCCCCTATGGGCATGGTCAGCTGCCACAGTGTCCAAGGATCCACCCAAACATCAATAACCATAACACAAATTAACTAAAATAGGTCTGAAATTTCATTTTTGAGTTCCTTCAGAACTCTGGGGTGTATACCATCTGGTCCAGGTGATTTACTACTCTTCAGTTTGTCAATCAGGCCTACCACATCTTCCAGGTTCACCGTGATTTGGTTCGGTTCATCTGAATGATCACTCTTGAAAACTGTCTCTGGAATGAGTATCCTCCCAACATCCTCTTCAGTAAACACCGAGGCAAAGAAATCATCTTTCCATGATGGCCTTATCTTCTCTAAGTGCCCCTTTAACCCCTTGATCATCTAACGGTCCAATTGACTCCCTCGCAGGCTTTCTGCTTTGGACATATTTTAAGAAAGTTTTATTGTGAGTTTTTGCCTCTATGGCCAATTTATTTTCAAATTCTCTCTTAGCCTGTCTTATCAATGTCTTACATTTAACTTGCCAATGTTTATGCTTTATCCTATTTTCTTCTGTTGGATCCTTCTTCAAATTTTTGAATGAAGATCTTTTGGCTAAAATAGCTTCTTTCACCTCCCCTTTTAACCATGCCGGTAATCGTTTTGCCTTCTTTCCACCTTTCTTAATGTGTGGAATACATCTGGACTGTGCTTCTAGGATGGTATTTTTTAACAATGACCACGCCTCTTGGACATTTTTTACTTTTGTAGCTGCTCCTTTCAGGTTTTTTCTAACAATTTTTCTCATTTTATCAAAGTTTCCCTTTTGAAAGTTTAGCACGAGAGCCGTGGATTTGCTTACTGTCCCCCTTCCAGTCATTAATTCAAATTTGATCATATTATGATCACTATTGCCAAGCGGCCCCACCACCGTTACCTCTCTCACCAAATCCTGTTCTCCACTGAAAGTTAGACCTAAAATTTCTCCCTCTCTCATTGGCTCCTGAACCAATTGCTCCATAAAACTATCATTTATTCCATCCAGGAACTTTATATCTCTAGCGTGTACCGATGATTTTTATTTATTTATTTATTTTTAATTTTTATATACCGACATTCTTGTATAATATACAAATCATACCAGTTTACATTAAAACGGGAGACTGTTAATAGCGGCAAACTCTGACTAATTAACCTGGTTGTTCAAACAAACATTCACTTAACCTCATCCTAGTCTCTGTCCTCACCCCCCACGTACCTTAACCCTATCTATGTAACCCTTACCACCTACCCTCCTATAACCATCTCCGGTAACCCATAACTATTACCTATTGTCAATACAATTTGCCGCAGAAACTACTGCTTTGACTGTCATACAGTTATGTAAATATAATATATAATATAGCTGCTATCTCTATAAAGTTGTTTAATTTTGCTGTATCCTCCTGCTATTATACTCACTTGGTCCCTTAGACCGTTCCTCATTCTCTCCCCGTTCCTTACGAATCCCTGTTAATTGTAACTTTATCCTTCCTTTCTCCCAACTAGTTTTTGGCTCCCCAGTTATATGTGAACCGATGTGATATTCATTTGAATGTCGGTATATAAAAGTTATAAATAAATAAAATAAATAAATAAATAAACTCAATGAATACCAGCAGGAAAAAAAGTTACCTTTGTCAAATACATTTAACATTAATAACAATTATTAATGATACATTTACCCAGTCAATATTGGGGTAATTGAAGTCTCCCATTATTACCGCACTACCAATTTGGTTAGCTTCCCTAATTTCTCTTAGCATTTCACTGTCCATCTCACCATCTTGACCAGGTGGACGGTAGTATACCCCTATCACTATAGTCTTCCCCGACACACAAGGGATTTCTACTCATAAAGATTCAATTTTGTATTTAGTCTCATGCAGGATGTTTATCCTGTTGGACTCTATGCCATCCCGGACATAAAGCGCCACACCTCCTCCCGAGTGCTCCTCTCTGTCATTGCGATATAATTTGTACCCCGGTATAGCACTGTCCCATTGGTTATCCTCTTTCCACCATGTCTCTGAGATGCCAATTAAGTCTATGTCATCATTCACTGCTATACATTCTAATTCTCCCATCTTACTTCTTAGACTTCTGGCATTAGCATACACACATTTCAAAGTTTGTTTTTGTTTGTATTTTCATTCTGCTTTTTAATTGATAGGGATAAGTTAGAATTTTTTAGCTCAGGTGAGTTTTTAGTTACAGGCACTTGGACTACTTTTCTAATTATTGGAACCTCACTGTCGGGATGCCCTAATTGTAATGCATCATTAGTATCCTTTAAAGATACCTCTCTCCGAACCATGCGCTGCTGAGCGACTGTCGGCTTTCCCCTTTGTTCTAGTTTAAAAGCTGCTCTATCTCCTTATTAAAGGTTAGCGCCAGCAGTCTGGTTCCACCCTGGTTAAGGTGGAGCTCATCCCTTCGGAAGAGACTCCCCCTTCCCCAAAAGGTTCCCCAGTTCCTAACAAAACTGAATCCCTCTTCCTTGCACCATCGTCTCATCCAGGCATTGAGACTCCGGAGCTCTGCCTGCCTCTGGTGACCTGCGCGTGGAACAGGGAGCATTTCAGAGAATGCTACCCTGGAGGTTCTGGATTTAATCTTTCTACCTAAGAGCCTAAATTTGGCTTCCAGAACCTCCCTCCCACATTTTCCTATGTCGTTGGTGCCCACATGTACCACGACAGCCGGCTCCTCCCCAGCACTGTCTAAAATCCTATCTAGGTGACGTGTGAGGTCCGCCACCTTCGCACCAGGTAGGCAAGTTACCAGGCGATCCTCACGCCCACCAGCCACCCAGCTGTCTACATTCCTAATAATCGAATCACCGACTATGACGGCCGACCTAACCCTTCCCTCCTGGGCAGTAGGCCTTGGGGAGATAACCTCGGTGCCACCTCAGCTGCCAGTACAGAGGCGGGTGCTCGTCAGAATTGAATCCATCATGTTTAAACCTCTGAAGAGGATGGGCCCTGCTTCTTTAACTCACCTCTTGGTCCCTTGTGGTCCCACCTCCAGCGGTGGTGAAGCTTTACCGCCACTCATAGGTCAGCATTTAGCATTGTCAGGCCCGTGTCGTGGAAATGGGGAACCAGTGGACCTTCCTTCTCAAACCAGCTGTCTGATTTTCAGAAAACATTCAGAGGCACAGCTTTCTGCCCAGCTCTTCTCATGATTTCCTGGTAACTGGTCCTTTCTGGATTTCTGGCTGTTCTGGTAACTGAGGTGTTGGGGGCTGGGAGTGAAACCTGAGTTAATTTTTATTGATTCTATACTTTGATGCTCTATGTAACTTTTATTTAGCTTAAGTACCTTGTGCATGTTGCTTGTAAATTTGCTATATTATGTTTTTATTTATTTTGTCTGCAAAGTCGCTTTGAGGTTCTTGGAGAAGAAATACAAGAGAAGAAATACAACAAATCAATCATCTGCTTGCTAGCCTTAACCTTATTCTTAACAACAACAACAAAACCGAGATCCTAATCATCAATCAGGACAACAACAACAAGTTGCTAAATCCAGCTAACCCACTCACTGCAACTATTTCTTTATTAAATCACTCTCCGCAGGTACGAGACTTAGGCGTCATTCTAGACGATCAGCTTAACCTTTAAAAAATTTATAAGCACCACTACTAAAGACTGTTTTTACAAGCTTCAAGTCCAGAGAAAGCTGAAACCTCTTCTTCATTTCAATGATTTTCGGTTGGTTCTACAAGCCATTATACTATCAAAAATCGACTATTGCAATTCGCTTCTTTTCGGCCTCCCAATCTCATCCCTCAAACCCCTCCAAATGCTACAAAACTCTGCAGCTAGAATCCTTACAAATACGAATAAAAAAGATCACATCATTCCCATTCTCAAATTCCTCCATTGGCTTCCAATTAAGCATAGGATTCTTTATAAAGTGCTCACAGTAATTCATAAATCAATTCACAATATATCCCCTCTTCACTTAAGCACCCAACTACGTCTTTATTCTTCAGCTAGACCCATCAGAGGAGCATATAAAGGCACTCTCTACGTTCCTTCAACAAAATCCTCGCTTCATAAACGTACAATATCTACTGCTGGCCCCATTCAATGGAACGCGCTCCCGCCAGATATCCGTCTAGAGACCTGCCACTCTACATTCAAAAAGAAACTTAAAACCTGGCTTTTTAAACAAGCTTTTACAGGACCATAAGCACTTTTTTCCCGATAGCCAGCAAGAGTTCCTCTTCCTCATCATCATCATTGCATCATCATCATCATCGTATTCCCCAAGTTCTATACTTCTACTCATCTACTCTGTATGACTCATGACTCTGTATCCAATCTCTTACTGCAGGTCTCATGTGACATCTACTGTTTTCCTTTTATGTTTCTTTTTGTTTATTTTGCTAAATGAGACTCGTTAGCCAATACGTTTACATTACTATGTTAATGTTGATCTAGTTTACCCTGTTCCAAGTTCCTTAACCTTGTTTTATGTAATGCCTCTAGGCAAAAATTTATGTTCTGTTTCAATGTAAACCGATGTGATCTGTATTTCATACAGGAACACCGGTATAAAAAAATCTAAAAATTAATTAATTAATTAATTAATAAACGAATAAAGGACGCATTTAGAGCTGGAGATTGCTGTGAGTGGGAACTGGCGCAGGAGCGGATCTGCGGGAGTGGGTGGGTGGGTGGAAATTGTACAGGCAGCTCTTGGACACCGGGTCGATACAAGGCCGTGCGCAGCGGCTAGCACACGTGATTGGACACGCGTCCGTAACCTCCCATGCACTACGGGGATTAGCACGTCCAAAAGGCGCATCCACGTCACCGCCTAGCGAATAGCGGTCTTCCCATGTAAATTCATGTAGATGAGGCTGTTAGTTAATCCCCGCGATCCAATACATTTTCTGTGTGGCCAATGCGGGCTTGCAACGTGACAAATCTTATGCCAGCCTGGGGCTCACATAAAGCTACGCCATGCTCAAGGGTGCATTGAAAAAACCAGAACATCCTGCTTCCTGTGATTCCTCTTAATAGTATCGTCCTGATACTAAGAAGGAGGAACCAAAGAGAGCAGATTCACTTTAAAAAATATATTTTTTGAAAAAAACAATTCTGGAGGCCCAATATACCCACACAGAAGATGCACTGACCAGGCCGAGTATCTTGCGCGTCTATGCCGGTAGCGGGAGAAAACGGGCGCTTTTATTGAGCGTCCATGTTCCCAACCCACGCTGACGGCCATCTCTCCTGTGCACCTGATGTCGAGGAGGCGCCAGGGACGCACATTTGTCTATAGCACCTCCTTTTTAGTGCGACCCCTCATTTAAATATTGGATCGCCCGCCCAGAAGAGGTGGCTGGGCGCACGTTAGGAAAACGGGTGCTCAACACTGACCGCCCGTTTTCCGAACAGAAATATTGCATTGGCCCCTTGGGAGGCTGATAATCAAATGCTACTTAGCCGGACATACAGAACTTATCCGGCTAAGTGGTGACTGCTAATCGTAGCAGGATGTTCAGTGGTCGCAGGGAATGGGAGGCCTGGGACGGTGCTACTTATCGGGTTAACTTAACTGAGCACAGAAGGGTTTAGAACTGCTCATAGTGTACCAAGTTTTGGGCATAAGTTGCAATTTTTCACAAATTCATTTTCTAACAGGATTCGTATGCAAAGAAATCCGATAGAAAATTAAGTTTCCCACAGAGAACTTTGCAAACAAAGATAACACCACCTCATTAAACTGCAGTCGTATGTTTTGCAAAAATCAGCCTGCAAAGGCCTTTTCATGCATATTTTAATGGTGAAAACATAGTTAATGAACTGCTTTGCATGATTTTGCATTGCAGCAGCTCATTAACTTTGAATTTGCATAAAATTTCCCAAGTGTAAACTCACATTTGTAAGGTTACCACATGGAAAACCAAAAACATTTGCACATTAAAAGGGAGACCTGTGCCCGAAAGCCCAATTTCGGGACACAAACATGAAGCAGACCACAAAATTGAAAGCACTGTAGCACATCAGCCTCACAGGGAGTTATAAATACAGAGTCTTGCCTCAGTATTGCAGCTCCTAGGGACGCACTCCTCTTGGTCCTGTTGGCTGGTTCGGGATTGTGTTGCTCCTAATTAACACTTTGGAGAGGTCGGGAGGTTGTTTATAGACTACAATAGGAGGTTCAATGACTGTTTCTCAGAGAGCATGGGTTGAAGCATCAACGTTTCTTGATATCTATGAATAGACTCACCAGGCAAAAAAAAAGACACAGCAGAGCTAGAAAAGATACAGAGAAAGGTGACCAAAATGATAAAGGGGATGGAATGGCTCCCCTATGAGGAAAGGCTAAAGAGGCTGGGTCACTTCAGTTTGGAGACGGGATATAATAGAGGTCTACAGAATCACGAGTGGAATAGAGCAGGTAAATGTAAAATGGTTATTTACTCTCTCAAAAAATACAAAAACTAGGGGACTCTCATTGAAAACAAATCGGAGAAAAACGTTTTTCACTCAATGCACATTGAAGCTCTGGAATTCATTGCCAGAGGACGTGGTGAAAGCACACAAATATGAGTTTCCATCAGCAGAACTTTATACTGCATGTGGTCTATCCTATTATAATGATATCTATGAAAAACAACAAGTACCAACCTATTATCATATAATTAACCTCCTTATCTCCTCACACATACCACTGTGCTCAATATATTTGTGAACCATCACCATTACTGTACAAACAATACCAGCTTGACGACATCACAGCCATGTTAGTACTACGGACACTGTACATGTCCATCAATCCGAGAGATCACGCTAACTTTGAAATTGATTTGATAATGTGCCGAATTCCAACCTCTAATGCAAATCATTCATTCACATGTCTGCAACAGATATAAAATGATGGCGGTTAACCTCTGCATACATAATATATAATACCACTATCTGCACAACTCTACTCTAAATAATTCTACTACCACATTGGTAAGCACTATATCTCAACTGTGTGTTATATTCCCACATATTCACTCGATATTGGCTCGAATATATTGCTCTTATGTACCATATACTCGCCAAATATTATTGCTAAGGCGTTCACCAACCAAACACTTAAACTCTCGATACATACCCAGACAAATTGAACCAAAATACCGCATACTCACTTAATATATTCTTAAAGCGTCCTCTCACCAGACAGTTCCTTCCACAATGGCTTGTCTATTATGCATTTCCAATCCTATACTATTTAAATCAGTTACAACCAATCGAACTTCATGATTCTAGGCACCTACGTCACATCCAATAAATCCGGGAACCCGCATCACTTTTGAACAAACTTTATAATTTTGAAGGTGTATTCCCAACAAGATACATCCGGGGACTAAACCAATTTGACAAGTAAAGAACTGTATTACTACTTCAAATGAGGCACGCCACAAAAACCATACACCTAACATGTATCGTTAATTGTAACCAGGAACTTACAAAATTTATATAACTGCCCTATACCTCAGTCATCTCTACTGATCTACTGCATTATCCATATCATGGAGAGACATAACCAGAAGTGCCTCAACTTATAACCAACCAAATTTTATGGAATGGATGTGTACCCACATCTTATCTATCCCGTGCATTCTTGAGCTATCACATGTGTACAATATCATATAGCCTACCACTTAATAATACTCACAGCAACATATATTTTCCCCTTATTGACACAAAGTCTTTATTTCATAAGTATGCCTTCATATCCACACTGTCCCAACTAAACTAACACATATTAATAGGGGCTATATTCTGCAATGGGAACTCCCCACTCTTCATGATGACTCAATACTACTACTGATAACCACATCCTATTAACGTACTTCAAAAAGCAAAAACCGACATGTCTTATTATTACCCATAAAACGCCTCCCACTCCACTGCTTCATTAAGACCCTTGGGGGATACCGTATTCCATTGATATATATACCTCTGCTCAATTTTTCTCAGAACTCTATTTATCTCTCCTTGTTGACGTATGTGACACTGCTGGATAAGGAAAACAGAAGCTGTTCGACACCGTGATGCGCTTCGTGCCAATGGGCTACTAAAGGTGCTCCAATTTTTTT
The DNA here is from genome assembly GCF_901001135.1 of Rhinatrema bivittatum. Taxonomy (NCBI): domain Eukaryota; kingdom Metazoa; phylum Chordata; class Amphibia; order Gymnophiona; family Rhinatrematidae; genus Rhinatrema; species Rhinatrema bivittatum. The sequence goes on along the minus strand of NC_042618.1, from coordinate 81,268,930 downwards.
CTGTTCTCAACCTGCTTTTATGTTCTATTATACACTGTCTGATTTGTCTCTTAGTGTGGGTACTTGCCAGGTTCTTATGGCCTGGATTGGCCACTGTTGGAAACAGGATGCTGGGCTTGATGGACCCTTGGTCTGACCCAGTATGGCATTTTCTTAGGTTCTTATATATAATAGGTCACAAGGGCATATAATAGCGTATATAAGCATAATAGAGCTACAAGTGAACTTGCCTCTAATAATAAACGGGTACTTTCTATCCGGTACATTGAATGTTTTTATCACCAAGACGTTATTACAAACGGAACAAGCCCCACATTTACATTGGCCCTTTGTTGCCTCCTCCTCTTGTACATCCCTATGGGTTAACATTGATCTAAGATTAATGCCTCTTTTCATTGCAAAGATGGGGAGTTCATCAAACCCTGGTAAACCTTTTAAGATGTCCCAATGCTTAAGTATACTACGCATTATAATACCAGACTTGGATGAAAAGAGAAGGGTACCCACTGGTCTAGTAATCTGATTGCGGGGACTCAGCTGTAATAAATTGTACCTGTTAGTGTATAACGCTCTCTTATACGCTTGCTTTATACACTTCTTAGAGTATTCTCTCTCTATAAACTTCATCATCAGTGTATTTGCACATTTTTTATCTTCATCAACCGATGAGCAAATACGTCTGTAGCGCAGAAATTGACTTACAGGTATACTCCTTTCAATTTTTTAGGATGAAAGCTTTGAAAATGAAGTGTCGTGTTTTTGTCCGTTGGCTTTACATATACAGACGTGGAAATTTTTCCATTACTCAGTATCACGTTGATATCCAAATATGGTGATTGGGTAAAACTAGATTGTATAGTGAACTTGAAATTAGAATTGCACGAATTCAAATATTTTATTTATTCATTTATTTAAAAACTTTTCTATACCGTTGCTAAGTTAAATACCATCGCAACGGTTTACATGTAGGCACATATTTAATGAGGGTAAAAGTGTACAATAGTACATTCTAACAGGTGCCGTTAAAGGTTCGGTTACAATATATCATTAGACATAGACATTTAGTGAATATTGTTCAAAATTCTTCAACTCCTCACTATTTCCATCCCATATCCAGAAAAGATCGTCTATATATCTCTTGTAAAAGCTTACTTGGAAAAATGTAGACGTATATAGGTGTCTCTCTTCAAACATACCGACATATAGGCAAGCAACTGATGGTGACGAGGCGACCCCCATGGGGATACCCTTAATCTGATTAAACAATTTATTATGAAATTGAAAATAAAATTTGGAAATCACTATCTCGGCTAGCTGATTGATGACAATTTTTCTCGATCCTCTGATATCTAGTTTAGTTAGGGACATGTCTATAAATAATGCTTCCTGCTGGGGGATATTCATATAAAGCGACGTGATGTCAGCAGTAACAAGTCTGCTACTGTGTCCTATATTATCTAGATGTTCAATCATAGTAATAAATGTGGTAGAGTCTCTGACATAAGATTTAATATCCTTAACTAAGGGTTGCAATACATTATCTATAAATTTGGCAGCATTCTCAAAAACCAACCCCCTCCCAATACAATAGGCCTACCTGGGGGTTTTATTAAGGATTTGTGTATTTTGGGTACAAAGTAGAAGTATGGGGTATTGAATGAATCTACCTGTAAATATCTTTTCTCTCTATGAGTGATAATCCCCTGTTGTTTGGCCTTATCTACGATGTCATTCAAATATATCATAATATCATAACCTGGATCCTTCTCTATATATTCATAAAACATGGGATTATTCAATTGAGACCATGTCTCTGTGGTGTCCATGATTACTAAGGTGCCCTCTTTATCAGGTTAAAGCGATAAAGGGGTTCTTAGGGAAGATAAGGCCATTGCAGAAAGACTAAATTAATTCTTTGCTTCCGTGTTTACTAATGAGGATGTTGGGGAGATACCAGTTCCGGAGATGGTTTTCAACGGTCATGAGTCAGACGAACTGAACGAAATCACTGTGAACCTGGAAGATGTAGTAGGCCAGATTAACAAACTAAAGAGTAGCAAATCACCTGGACCAGATGGTATGCATGCTAGGGTACTGAAGGAACTCAGAAATGAAATTTCTGATCTAGTAGTTAAAATTTGTAACCTATTATTAAAATCATCTATTGTACCTGAAGACTGGAGGGCGGCCAATGTAACCCCAATATTTTAAAAAGGCTCCAGGGGCGATCCGGGTAACTATAGACCAGTGAGCCTGACTTCAGTGCTGGGAAAAATAGTGGAAACTATTCTCAAGATCAAAATCATACAGCATATGGACTGAATCAAATCATGGTGAACCTAGAAGATGTGGTAGGCCTGATTGACAAACTGAAGAGTAGTAAATCACCTGGACTGGATGGTATACACCCCAGAGTTCTGAAGGAACTAAAAAATGAAATTTCAGACCTATTAGTAAAAATTTGCAACCTATCATTAAAATCATCCATTGTACCTGAAGACTGGAGGATAGCAAATGTAACCCTAATATTTAAAAAGTGCTCCAGGGGCGATCTGTGAAACCACAGACCGGTTAGCCTGATTTCAGTGCCAGGAAAAATAGTGGAAAGTGTTCTAAACATCAAAATCACAGAACATATAGAAAGACATGGTTTAATGGAACAAAGTCAGCGTGGCTTTACCCAGGGCAAGTCTTGCCACACAAATCTGCTTCACTTTTTTTGAAGGAGTTAATAAACATGTGGATAAAGGTGAACCGGTAGATATAGTATACTTGGATTTTCAGAAGGTGTTTGACAAAGTTCCTCATGAGAGGCTTCTAGGAAAAGTAAAAAGTCATGGCATAGGTGGCGATGTCTTTTCATGGATTTCAAACTGGCTAAAAGACAGGAAACAGAGAGTAGGATTAAATGGGCAATTTTCTCAGTGGAAGGGAGTGGACAGTGGAGTGCCTCAGGGATGTGTATTGGGACCCTTACTGTTCAATATATTTATAAATGATCTGGAAAGAAATACGACGAGTGAGATAATCAAATTTGCAGATGATACAAAATTGTTCAGAGTAGTTAAATCACAAGCAGATTGTGATAAATTGCAGGAAGACCTTGTGAGGCTGGAAAATTGGGCATCCAAATGGCAGATGAAATTTAATGTGGATAAGTGCAAGGTGATGCATATAGGGAAAAATAACCCATGCTATAATTACACAATGTTGGGTTCCATATTAGGTGCTACAACCCAAGAAAGAGATCTAGGCGTCATAGTGGATAACACATTGAAATCGTCGGCTCAGTGTGCTGCGGCAGTCAAAAAAGCAAACAGAATATTGGGAATTATTAGAAAGGGAATGGTGAATAAAACGGAAAAAAGATATAATTGCGATGGAGAAGGTACAGAGAAGGGCTACCAAAATGATAAAGGGGATGGAACAGCTCCCCTATGAGGAAAGACTAAAGAGGTTAGGACTTTTCAGCTTGGAGAAGAGACGGCTGAGGGGGGATATGATAGAGGTGTATAAAATCATGAGAGGTCTAGAACGGCTAGATGTGAATCGGTTATTTACTCTTTCGGATAATAGAAGGACTAGGGGGCACTCCATGAAGTTAGCATGGGGCACATTTAAAACTAATCGGAGAAAGTTCTTTTTTACTCAACGCACAATTAAACTCTGGAATTTGTTGCCAGAGGCTGTGGTTAGTGCAGTTAGTGTAGCTGTGTTTAAAAAAGGATTGGATAAGTTCTTGGAGGAGAAGTCCATTACCTGCTATTAAGTTCACTTAGAGAATAGCCACTGCCATTAGCAATGGTTACATGGAATAGACTTAGTGTTTGGGTACTTGCCAGGTTCTTATGGCCTGGATTGGCCTCTGTTGTAAACAGGATGCTGGGCTTGATGGACCCTTGGTCTGACCCAGCATGGCATGTTCTTATGTTCTTATGTTCAGAAAGGCTCGTAATGCTGTTATGTCATAAATCTTAAATGAGAGTGGCCCCAGGACGGCCGTGCAGGGCTGTAGGAGAGCTGGCACCTTGGTACTGATTCTGCCTGTCACCCTTACCTGACTGTGTCCTGTCTGCTTTTGTTCCGCTGCAGGGAACATTGAATACAGCTGTCCTGCCACCAACGAATGTGAGATCACGAAACGCAGGCGCAAGTCCTGCCAAGCCTGTCGCTTCATGAAATGTCTGAAGGTTGGGATGCTGAAGGAAGGTGAGAGCCACAGCACCCCCGAGACCCCAAAATAGTCCCCGTGCTGAGCCCCAACCACACACACCACAGCTTCTGACACACTGATCAGTACTAGAGCCAGCCAGGGACGCCACAACCCCTGGTGCCATGAGGCAGCGCTGGCTACCGGAAACGATCCATCTTGGGATTCTGCTGGCCACAATACATGCACGGATGGACTCTCAAGGGCGCACTCACCAGGTGACTGTAAACGTCGTGGAGGCCTAAGGAATGAACTAAGCCACGGCCCTTGCTGGTTGCTGCACGAATCCAGTTCCCCTTTCCCCCTGCCGTTGAAGCAGAGAGCGATGATGGAGCTGCATCAGCAGTTTGTAGGTTATTGGTTAAGGGCAGTAACCGCCACACCGGCAAGTTACCCCCATGCTCGCTTTCTTTGCTTCCTCTAGCACTTGGCTGTAGAAGCAGCTCTATGCTTTCTCCCTTATGTCTGCGTATCACTGTCCCAGACCAAGGAAGTCGCGAATGCATGCAAGTCCTCTTTTCTTCCTGCCGTCTAAGCAGGGAGCAATGTTGCAGTTGCATTAAAAGCCTCAAAGCATAGTGGTTAAAGGTAATAATCTCCACGCCTTCTGCTAGGGGTAGTAACCACCGCACCAGCAAGTTACCCCCACCCCCGCACGCTTATCTCATCTTCGTCCTCTAGCTTGTAGAGATCCACAGTGTTTATCCCATGCTCTTTTGAAGTCTTTCACTGATTTCTTATTCACCACTTCCTCTGGAAGGACATTCCAGGCATCCACCACCCTCTCCATGAAGAAATACTTCCTGATGTTCTCAGTCCTCCCTGGAGTTTCATTTCATGACCCCTAGTGCTACTTATTTCTTTCCAATGGAAAATAATTGATGATTGTGCATCATTAAACCCTCTCAGGTATCTGAAGGTCTGTATCCTATCTCCCCTGCTCCTCCTCTCCTCCAGGGTGTCCATATTCAGATCCTTCAGCCTCTCCTCATAAGTCATTTGATGGAGATCTCCCACCATTTTGGTCGCACTTCTCTGGACCCCTCCATCCTGTCTCTGTCCCTTTGGAGATACGGTCTCCAGAACTGAACCCAGTACTCCAGGTGAGGCCTCACCAAGGACTTGTACAAGAGGATAATCACTTCCCTTTTCTTACTCGATATTCCTCTCTCTATGCAGCCCAGCATCCCTCTGGCTTTAGCTATTCCCTTGTCACATTGCTTCATCTCCTTCAGATCACTAGACACTGTCACATCAAGGTTTCTCTCTTTCACCCCCGATCACATAAAGCTCTTTTGGATTACCACACCCCAGATGCAGGACTCTGCACTTTTTGGCATTGAATCTCAGCTGTCAGATCTTCGACCACTCTTTTGGCTTTCTTAAATCTCTTTTTATTCTCTCTACTCCTTCAGGTGTATCCACTCTATTGCAGATGTTAGTATCATCCACAAATAAACAAACTTTACCTTCTATCCCTTCCACAATGTTGCTCACAAAGATATTGAACAGAATCGGTCCCAGAACTGATCCCTGCGGCCCTCCACTTAACACCGCTCTCTTCAGAGTTGGTTTCATTTACTATTACTCGCTGTCTTCTGTCAGTTAAGCAGTTTGTAATCCAGGCCACCTCCTTGGCACTCACTCCCAAGCTTCTCATTTTATTCACAAGCCTCCTATCCAGGACCATATCATTAACATCCAATAATTAAAAACTCATGTAAAGATTTCCAAATGCCAATAAAATATTTCAAAACAGCAGACACATCAAATATCATCTAATAATTACAAATTATATGAATTTTAAAAATCTCTTGCTCTCCATAGCTGGGAACTTGTGATTTCAGATGTCCTGAAATTGTTGTGGATTAGCAGGAGAAGGGGATTGTTGCACACAAACTAACTTTCTCCTCTCTCTCATATAGACACATGCTCTATCGTCACAAAAAGGTATAGGGCCTCTCACTCACACACATACTCTCTCTCTTTCTCTTACACAATCATACACACAGCTTCTCTCTCTCTCAGACAAAGCCTCTCTCTCACACACACACACAGACTCACACACACACACACACACACACACTCACTCACACAGATTCACTCACACACACAGATACACACAGCCTCTCTCACTCATTCACTCTCCACCCCCGCCCCTCCCTCCTCGGAAGCACAAATAATATTGACAGCAGCTTCCTCTTTCTGTTCCAACCGCCAACAGGACTCTTACTCCTTCACTTAACTTCCTGGGCAACGATGCTGCTCCTTTTGACAATCAGCTCCAGCTCCTGCAGCCTACTCCTGCTCAGGCCACGCAGCCTGCTGCTCCGCTTCCAGCTGACAGTCCGAGTGACCATAATCCAGCAGTGCTGCTTCAGCCTACCACCACCATAATCCCAACACTCCTGGTGGATGGGGCAGTCTTCTCACCCCCACAGGCCCAGAGGATTGTACTTCCTCTTCCGGGCTTCAGGGAGCAGGAAAGAAGAGATGCCAGCACTGTGGTACTCTAGGCAGCCACCTCGTTTGCCTGGTGCTTCTGCCGGCCCCATTGTAACCCATTCCACAACCTTGGCACCCTCTTGGGTTTCTCATTTTATTCACGATCCTTCTATGCGAGATCATATCAAAAGCTTTGCTAAAATCCAAGCAAATCGCATCTCGCACTCCTCCTTGATCCAGTTCTCTAGTCACCCAATCAAAAAAATCTGATTCATCTGACAGGACCTTCTCTTGGTGAATCCACGCTGCTTCGGGTCCAGCAATCCTCCTGACTGTAGATAGATCACTTTCCTTTCCTTCAGCAGAGTCTCCATTACTTTTCCCACCACTGAAGTGAGGCTAATCGGCCTGTAGTTTCCAGCCTCCTCTCTGCTCCCACTCTTGTGAAGCAGGACCACCACCGCTCTTCTCCAATCACTCGGCACTACTCCCGTTTCTAGGGATCTATTGAACAGGTCACACAGCGGACCCACCAGCACATCTCTGAGCTCCCTCAGTATTCTGGGATGAACCTCATCAGGCCCCATGGCTTTGTCCACTTTCAGTTTCCCCAGCTCTTCCCATACCTTCTCTTCTGTAAATGGAGTTTCATGTACCCCACCCCCATCCATGGTCTTGTCAACGAGCGATGTCCTTCTTTAGTGAACACCAAAGTGAAGTAAATTAATACTTCTGCTATTTCATCTTTCTCCACACATTTTTCCTTGTCTCTCTTCCATCTCATGATGCCAGTTCTGGTCTTCCTCCTTTCTTGGATAAATCTCGCCTCGGTTTACTTCTTGGCGACCCTTTCTTCCACTTGAGCTTCCGCTATCCTGATTTCTTTCCCCGTCTCCTGCAGCTTCACCAGATATTCTTCCTGGTCTTCCTCTTTTTTGAATGCTGATCTTTTTGCCTTTATTTTTTTCCTCCTTGGAAATCCATATCTGTTTCCTTTTCCTTTTATTTCCTTGTTTTACATAAAGATTTGTTGCATTTATTATAGCTCCTTTTAGTTTGTCCCTCTATTGTTTCACTTCATTCATCTTCTTGCAGTTTTCTAGCAACTCCTCAAACTGTATTTCTGAAATCCAAGACTTTGATCTTTGTGTGACTTCTCTCCATCCTGCCTTTATATCCGACACTACCATCTGATCACCACTGGTGCTCAGGGGGGCACCTCTGCAGACATTAGATATGTTATCCCCATTTGTAAGCACCAGGTAGAGTATCAGACCCTCTCTCGTGGCTTCCATTACCTTTTGTCTCAGCAGAACCCCTTGAAGAGCATCTACAAGGACAGGTAAATAAAGCACCGTTTTTTGCAGGGGTGTAGCTACAGGGGAGCCTCAGGGGCGTGTGCCCCCTCCCCTAGCAGCAGTATCATGTCACATCTGAGTCCACCCTTAAAGGTGACGAAAGGCTAACTTGAATGGGAAACACCATTGCCCTCGGGCTAGACATGCAGAAAGGCTAACTTGAATGGGAAACACCAATGCCCTCGGGCTAGACATGCAGAAAGGCTAACTTGAATGGGAAACACCACTGCCCTCGGGCTAGACATGCAGAAAGGCTAACTTGAATGGGAAACACCACTGCTCTCGGGCTAGACATGCAGAAAGGCTAACTTGAATGGGAAACACCACTGCCCTCGGGCTAGACATGCAGAAAGGCTAACTTGAATGGGAAACACTACTGCCCTCGGGCTAGACATGCAGAAAGGCTAACTTGAATGGGAAACACCACTGCCCTCGGGCTAGACATGCAGAAAGGCTAACTTGAATGGGAAACACCACTGCCCTTGGGCTAGACATGTAAAAGTCTGAGGCCATCAAAGTCTTTGTTTACTTTTGGCAGGTAATGTTTTTTGTAGTCCTCTTTTTGGCAATTCAGAGTGGATTACATTCAGGTACTGGAGGTATTCCCCTACCCCCAGAGGGCTGAGACAAAGGAGGATTAAAGTGACAAGCCCAAGGTCACAAGGAGTGGTAGTAGAATTTGAACCCTGACTTTCCCTGGTTTGCTGCCTGCCTGCTCTAACCACTAGGTTACTCCTCCTTTATTCCCCTCCTCCCAGTCCCTTAAAAGTCCAGACATGCCCTACCCTTTCATTTTCATTATTGTACATATTATTTTGGCAATACTAATGTCTGAGTTTGAATGCCTGCTTGGAAGCCCGTTTATGTATAATTGCTCTCTCATCGCCTAAGAGACTGACGCTGCTGCTGTATTCACAGAGGGACAAGCAGAGGGTGAGAAGACAGACCATGCAGAGGGCTGCCAGAAATGAAAGGGTTTATAGCTGCTGCCATGGAGTAAAGAAGGGGGGTGGCGGATGAGCAGTCGCTGTGGACTCCACACTCTTTCCAATAATAACATAACAGGGGGACACTGCACAGAAGTGGCAGTCATGTACGGCTTCCACCAGCTATTCCAACTGGAGTTTAGGGACTATCAGGGCCCCGTACAAGGGACACTCCCTCCAAGTTAGAGTTCCTTGTAAACAGTACCTGTTCATTTTTTATTTATATTCCTCCTTTCAGATACTTCACAGTAGATTGCATTCAGGTATTGGAGGTATTTCCCTATCCCCAGAGGGCTCACAATCTAAGTTTGTACCTGGGGCAAGAGAGGGCAAAGTGACTGGCCCAAGGTCACAAGGAGCGGCAGTGGATTTGAGCCCTTGCTTGCCTGATTTGTAGCCACTGGGCTACGTCTGAATGATGCCGAGGCTCTGGTTGGATCCTTCTCGTTGCTCTGTTGGGATTTCCTCCTTTACTCTGCGGTGGATTGCGGGCGGCTACGTGCTGCGAGTGAACCGCCACCTTCTCCAAGGGCACTCACTCTCTCGGGCTGACCGAATCAGATATGGGCAAGTTCCCAAGCTGTGAGAGAAAGGGTGGAAAGGCCTCCCCTGTCAACTGAAGATCCAAAATAAAGACTCTTCTTTAACCTCAAGAGGTAAAATCAATTAGAAAGTCTCCTAGAGCTTCACAAGTCCATGGCCAACTGAACTAATGAATTGGGCCTAGGATTTCTCCAGGAAAAGGAGAACTGGAAAAACACTGCCCTCCCTTAGATTTCCAACACAAATCCACAACGCTTAATAGCTGAGTCCCAACGTTGGGAAGATATATCGCCAATATTAGAAGAACTCCATTGGCTGCCAATTCAACCTAGAATCAGGCTTAAAATCCTTCCCCTGGTCTCCAAGTCCATGAAGTCTATTGCGCCAGATCAGCTGCAAGCCTACATCCCTAAAAGGACATTGAGAGCTGCGGATAAACATTTTCTTCTTCTTTCTACTGTAAAAATGGTGCTGCTGAGTAAAACTCATCGGAGATTATTTTCTGTCTCAGGGCCCATCTCATGGAACTCGTTACCATCTTCCTTGCGCTCACTCGATGACCTTAGGCAGTTCAGGAAATTGTTGAAGTCAGTTCTCTTTAGCCAGCCTTATGATATGTTATGATAAGATTTAAATAAATGCTTTGTTTTATGTTGTTTATTTGATTCAGTTATGTTGTTATTTTAATGCTGTTTAATTGTATTATGATGTTATAAATGTAATTTTATCTTGTTATCTGCCTAGCACATATTTTTGCTATAAGCGGAATCTAAACACTTTTTAAATAAATAAATGCCTCTAGGGATCTGTATTCTTAGAAAAACCCCTTTGCAGCAGCCTCAGTTGGAGGTGCTCCTCTCTCCTTCTCTACATGCAGAGCCTTTCTACAAGGCCATACCCTCGTAGGGATCCCAACAGGGTCCTACTCACTAAAATGCAGGAGCAAACGTGTTCCGTGCCAGCATGGGCTGGGCAGCCCCTCCAGATCCTGGCAACCATTCCCCATAGCCCTCCAGATACTGGCAACCACTCCATAGCCCTCCAGATCCTGGCAACCACTCCCCATAGCACAGCTTGACCTGTAAATATTCCCTGGGCCAATCTGCTAATAATGAGAAGGTACAGACCCCTTTCTGCTTCTTTACTTGTTCAGTGCCTCCAGGTCTGCAGCCAGTGTTTTGGGAAGATCTGGCAGGTGGCTGAGAGGAGGCAGAGACCGCGGTGAAGCCCTGGCTCTTGGTTTGCAGGGGTGGTTGGCGTGGGGCCGGGAGTTATTGATGAAATGTCTCTCCTCTCTCTCTCTCTCTCTCTCTCTTCAGGGGTGAACGTCGGGGGCTGGGACGGTGCTGGGGATTCTCAGTGCCTCTCTTTCTCTTACTCTGCAGGCGTGCGTCTGGATCGGGTTCGTGGTGGACGTCAGAAGTACAAGAGGAGGCTGGATTCTGAGAGCAGCACGTTCCTGAGCCTACAGCTCCCACCTCCCACCAAAAAGCCTTGTGAGTCCCAACTGTATCTCCATGACCCTTTACACTTAATGCCCTCAGTCCTCATTTCTCCTGCGTCTGTCTGTCCCCCACTGGGGTTCACAGGAACACGGAAAATAAGGTCCGGAAAGCCCATCTAGTTCCCACCAATTCCAGAGAGCTCAGTTGATCTCTGGTTCTCCAAGTCCTCTCACTGATACTATCCAAGGTGTTTACAAATTCTGTTACCTCTTTTTGCCTCACCCACCTCCCATGGGGGCCATTCCGTGCTTCCACTCCCCTCTCTGTAAAAAAGATAATTTTCTATCAGAACGCCTAAGTCTATCCCCCTGGGCTCTTCTAGACATCCCTGTTCATACTCTTCAGATATTTAAATGCCTCCCCCTTCCCTCCTCTCCTTCATTTTATTTATTATTTTATATACCAACATTCGATCTCAATCGAGATATCACACCGGTTTACATTCAGGTACTGGAGGTATTTCTCTATCCCCAGAGGGATTACAATCTAAGTTTGTACCTGAGGCAATGGAGGGTAAAGTGACTTGCCCAAGGTCACAAGGAGTGATAGCGGGACTTGAACCTTGGTCTCCTGGTCCATAGTCCAGTGCTCTAACCACTAGGCTATTCCTCCTCCCTTAAGGCTCTTTCTAGAGTTGTTGACACAGACTCTGCACCATTTTGGTGGCCCTTCCCTGGACTCCCCCTATTCTGTCTTTGGATCCTCCAGAAGTGGACACAATATTGTAGAAAAGGACTCACCCATGACCTGTTCGGAGGCGGTATTCCCTCCTTTTCTCCACTAGCTCTGCTCTCCCTTTCTACCCTAGCTTCCCTCTGGTTCTGGCCACCACGTTGTCATCAAAGTGAGATCATCCTGCGGTCTCTCTCCTGCCTTGACCTATCAGGCCCTCACCACCACTCTTGTGCTGCTGGCTTGCATTTCTCAGCTCCATTCGCATGAATCTGCATTTTTGCAGTGAATCTTAAGCTGCCAAATTCTCCACCACTCCTCGAGCCTTCTTAGATTGCTACTCGTTTCTTCAGCTCAGCCTGGGGTGTCCACCCTACTTCAGATCTTAGTGTCAGCTACAACAAGACAAACCTTTTCAGAACCTCTGCAGCAGGACAGATCTCTGGGTCTCTCCACTGATCCTCAGAGCAAGCACCGTTGACCACCATTCATTCCCTAGTGTCCATCAACTCACTAGTTGGTCACTATCTGAAGGGGTCTTCCCTCCTCATATAAGTGGCTTTCTCAGCCACATTCAGATAAACGAGGCAGAGGACTATTAATTCTTGCCAAAGAGGGATCTGCAGTTGTCCCAAATTTTGATTGACTGTGTTCCGAATCTCTGCCGGAAGATGGGATCCCTCCGGGTTTTCTAAAAGTGCATTGTGCTCTGTAACTGACCTTTTGTTTACCTTGAAATGGGACAAAAAAGGATGTTATTCTAGGTGATTTTAATCTGCATGTGGACAGTGCTCCATTATCACTCCGGTGTGAGGACTTTCTAAATGCTCTGCAGGCCTGAGGTTGGACACAACCTGTCCATTCACCAGCCCATAAATTAGGACATGTGTTAGATTTCGTGTTCCTCAAGGAAAAAGATCTAACGGGCTCTCTTGATGTAAAAGCTAAGATGTGCTGGGAAAGTAGTCAGGAATGCAAAAATTCAGATGGAAGAAAAAACAGCAAACACAGTGAGGGGGGGGGGGCGCAAGATTTTTTAAAATCTGTTACTGACAAAAGGAAGTGCAAAAGTGGCCTTGTGAGACTCAGAGGTGAAGGGGAGGAATATGCAGAGGCTGAGGAGGAAAAAGCAAAAGTGTTTAACTAATATTTCTGTTCAGTGTTCACTGTGGAAGGGTCTGGAGCAGGACCACATAAATTAAACACAAATAAGATTGGAAGTGAGGTAAACCTCAGTCGATTATCAGAGCATCGTGTTTGTGAGGAGCTAACTAAACTTAAAGTAGATAAGGTGATGGGGCAGATGGGACACATCCGAGGGTACTAAGGGACTTAGAGATGTCCTGGCAGCTCCGCTGGTGACCTTTTCAATGCTTCCTTAGAGTCTGGAGTAGTCCCGGAGGACTGGAGAAGGGAGGATGTGGTTCCTATTCATAAAAGCAGAAGTAAGGAGGAGGCTGGGAACTGCAGGCCAGTTAGTCTGAGCTCTGTGGGGAGCAAACTAATGGAATCGCTGCTGAATCAGAGGGGAGCGCAGCTTCTGAGATCCAATGGATTGCAAGATCCCAGGCAGCCTGGTTTTACCAGAGGGAAATCTTGTCAGACGAATCTGATACATTTCTTCCATTGGGTGACCAGAGATGGATCAGGGAGAGCGCTAGATGTAGAGGTAGATTTTAAAAGGAGGCGCACGCATGTTATAAAATCGGGGGTTGGCGCACGCAAGGGGAGTGCACAACTGTACACCTTGCACGTGCCGAGCTCACACCGAGCTGCACTGCCTTCCTCTGTTCACTCCCAGGCCGCTCTGAAACTGGATGGTGAAAGCCAGAAAGCTGCTTGGCTTCATAGGGAGAGGACTGGTCAGCAGAAAAAGGGAGGAGATATTGCCCCTGTATAGGTCCCTGGTGAGACCTCACTGGGAATACTGAGTACAATTCTGGAGACCCCACCTTCAAAGGGATATAAACAGGATGGAGTCGCTCCAGTGGGAGGCTACTAAAATGGGCAGTGGTCCTTGTTCTAAAGGATATAAACAGGATGGAGTCAGGCCAGAGGGAGGCTACTAAAATGGTCAGAGGTCCTCATTCTAAAGGACATAAACAGGATGGAGTCGCTCCAGAGAGAGTCTACTAAAATGGGCAGTGGTCCTTGTTCTAAAGGATATAAACAGGATGGAGTCGCTCCAGAGGGAGGCTACTAAAATGGTCAGTGGTCCTCATTCTAAAGGATATAAACAGGATGGAGTCGCTCCAGAGGGAGGCTACTAAAATGGTCAGTGGTCCTCGTTCTAAAGGATATAAACAGGATGGAGTCGCTCCAGAGAGAGGCTACTAAAATGGGCAGTGGTCCTTGTTCTAAAGGATATAAACAGGATGGAGTCAGGCCAGAGGGAGGCTACTAAAATGGTCAGAGGTCCTCATTCTAAAGGATATAAACAGGATGGAGCCGCTCCAGAGGGAGGCTACTAAAATGGTCAGTGGTCCTCGTTCTAAAGGATATAAACAGGATGGAGTCGCTCCAGAGGGAGGCTACTAAAATGGTCAGTGGTCCTTGTTATAAAGGATATAAACAGGATGGAGTCACTCCAGAGGGAGGCTACTAAAATGATCAGTGGTCCTTGTTATAAAGGATATAAACAGGATGGAGTCACTCCAGAGGGAGGCTACTAAAATGGTCAGTGGTCCTTGTTCTAAAGGATATAAACAGGATGGAGTCAGGCCAGAGGGAGGCTACTAAAATGGTCAGTGGTCCTCATTCTAAAGGATATAAACAGGATGGAGTCGCTCCAGAGGGAGGCTACTAAAATGGTCAGTGGTCCTCGTTCTAAAGGATATAAACAGGATGGAGTCGCTCCAGAGGGAGGCTACTAAAATGGTCAGTGGTCCTCATTCTAAAGGATATAAACAGGATGGAGTCGCTCCAGAGGGAGGCTACTAAAATGGTCAGAGGTCCTCATTCTAAAGGATATAAACAGGATGGAGTCGCTCCAGAGGGAGGCTACTAAAATGGGCAGTGGTCCTCGTTCTAAAGGATATAAACAGGATGGAGTCGCTCCAGAGGGAGGCTACTAAAATGGTCAGAGGTCCTTGTTCTAAAGGATATAAACAGGATGGAGTCGCTCCAGAGGGAGGCTACTAAAATGGGCAGTGGTCCTCGTTATAAAGGATATAAACAGGATGGAGTCGCTCCAGAGAGAGGCTACTAAAATGGTCAGTGGTCCTTGTTATAAAGGATATAAACAGGATGGAGTCGCTCCAGAGGGAGGCTACTAAAATGGGCAGTGGTCCTTGTTCTAAAGGATATAAACAGGATGGAGTCGCTCCAGAGGGAGGCTACTAAAATGGGCAGAGGTCCTCGTTCTAAAGGATATAAACAGGATGGAGTCGCTCCAGAGGGGGCTACTAAAATGGTCAGTGGTCCTCATTCTAAAGGATATAAACAGGATGGAGCCGGTCCAGAGGGAGGCTACTAAAATGGTCAGAGGTCCTCATTCTAAAGGATATAAACAGGATGGAGTCGCTCCAGAGGGAGGCTACTAAAATGGTCAGTGGTCCTTGTTCTAAAGGATATAAACAGGATGGAGTTGCTCCAGAGAGAGGCTACTAAAATGGTCAGTGGTCCTTGTTCTAAAGGATATAAACAGGATGGAGTTGCTCCAGAGAGAGGCTACTAAAATGGTCAGTGGTCCTTGTTCTAAAGGATATAAACAGGATGGAGTTGCTCCAGAGAGAGGCTACTAAAATGGGCAGTGGTCCTCGTTCTTAAGCATAGGGGTCAGACTTAAAGATCTAAACATATCTACACCCTATAGCAGAGGTTCCCAAAATGGGGTTTGCAGACCATCTCAGGGAGTCCGCTACAAGGGATGCAAAAAGGTTAAGCTTGGCTGCTGCTATGTGAGATTAGTTGAGCAGGTGCCACAGGCCAGGAGAGTAAGAGTGTGGCACACAGCTGCCACGTAAACCTCACTGCACATTGCTACAGGCCAGGAGAGTACGAGTGTGGGGCACTGCTGCCACGTAAACCTCACTGCACATTGCTACAGGTCAGGAGAGTACGAGTGTGGGGCACTGCTGCCACGTAAACCTCACTGCTCATTGCTACAGGCCAGGAGAGTACGAGTGTGGCGCACTGCTGCCACGTAAACCTCACTGCACATTGCTACAGGCCAGGAGAGTAAGAGTGTGGCGCACTGCTGCCAATTAAACCTCACTGCACATTGCTACAGGCCAGGAGAGTAAGAGTGTGGCGCACTGCTGCCACGTAAACCTCACTGCAGATTGCTACAGGCCAGGAGAGTAAGAGTGTGGGGCACTGCTGCCACGTAAACCTCACTGCACATTGCTACAGGCCAGGAGAGTAAGAGTGTGGCGCACTGCTGCCACGTAAACCTCACTGCAGATTGCTACAGGCCAGGAGAGTAAGAGTGTGGCGCACTGCTGCCACGTAAACCTCACTGCACATTGCTACAGGCCAGGAGAGTAAGAGTGTGGCGCACTGCTGCCACGTAAACCTCACTGCACATTGCTACAGGCCAGGAGAGTAAGAGTGTGGCGCACTGCTGCCAATTAAACCTCACTGCACATTGCTACAGGCCAGGAGAGTAAGAGTGTGGCGCACTGCTGCCAATTAAACCTCACTGCACATTGGTACAGGCCAGGAGAGTAAGAGTGTGGGGCACTGCTGCCAATTAAACCTCACTGCACATTGGTACAGGCCAGGAGAGTAAGAGTGTGGGGCACTGCTGCCACGTAAACCTCACTGCACATTGCTACAGGCCAGGAGAGTAGGAGTGTGGGGCACTGCTGCCACGTAAACCTCACTGCACATTGCTACAGGCCAGGAGAGTAAGAGTGTGGCGCACTGCTGCCACGTAAACATCACTGCACATTGCTACAGGTCAGCAGGAGGAACCGCAGAGAGGGGCCATTTCTACCCAGAGCATGTACTGAAAGCTATTACTGTAGCTGCATTTACAGAGGTTTGGACAAGTTTTCTGTATTAACTTAGAAAGGAGGCTAATTTCCAAATAAAGAAGGAAAAGTACTGGCCTGAGATTTCCAAAGCAATCTGCGCGGGCAGTTTCCCTTTGGAAATGAGCTTGCAGTCTGCAGGTACCGGTGCTGGCCGGGTCACGCTGACTTACAACCTGTAACCTTTCTGAACTCGCTTCCTTTTCCCCATGGCAGCAGGAGTGGGGGGAGGTGGAAGCCACTGTTGCTTTCGATCTTCAGTTATGAGGGCAATTTTTCAATAGCTTTGAAACTGTCCCTCCCGACGTATTCGGTTTAGGCCAGTAAGCACCATTACCTTTTATACCCTATGAATGATGCTGGAGGGCCGATTTATTTCTTTTCTTACGTCATGTAAAAATTAAGCAGAAGTGCGTGGGCATCCGCAAAATAATTTGAGCCAGAAAAGAAGTCCTCTACTCTTCTACCGAGACTATAGAACCATCCTTCAATCTTTAATCTTCTCCGGTCTAGACTATTGTAATGCTCTTTTCTTAGGAATGTCAGACTCTTCATTATACCCACTTCAACTGATCCAAAATGCTGCAGCCCGGATCCTAACCAGAACTTCTCTACGCCACCACATCACCCCTATTCTACAGTCGCTACATTGGTAACCCATAAAGTTCAGAATAAAATACAAAATCCTCTCCATTATTCATAGCTTAATTCATAATCATAATCATACATCCACCTGGCTCTGCTCACTATTACGCATATACAAACCAACACGACATCTAAGATCACTTAACCAAAATTTACTAGATATCCCTTCTCCTAAACAAGCCAGATTAGACCTCACCAGAAAGAGAGCCTTTTCAATAGCCGGTCCAATACTCTGGAATTCTTTACCAAACCATCTCCGCTCAACATCCAATCCTTCTCATTTCAAAAAATCTCTCAAAACCTATCTTTTTCAACTTGCATTTAATACCTCATCTAACTAAATTCGTTCACCAATATCTAACCTACACTCATAAACTCAATTACACCCACCACAACCTCCATCTATGCTATTTATAAGTACAACATACCTATTCACCTCAAGAAAAAACCTCCAACTCATACGTCTCCAATTAACATATCCCCCTTTTTCCCTTTATTACCACACAATTTCTACATTGTACTTTTTCCCTACCCCCCCCCCCCCCCGTTCCCTTTTCCCCAAAAACAATAAGCCCATGGCACCAAACTTTTATTTTTTAAAGTCTTAAATGCTAGCGCCCTGTCTAGCCATTGTCTATTTTATGTAAAGTTTAAAAAATTCTATTTTATTTTGATTATTTTACTTTTGTTTTAATTCTGTGAACCGTTTTTGACAAAATCTATTTTTTAAAAAACGGTATACAAATGCTTTTTAAATAAAATAAATAAATAAATAAATAAATAAATAAAGTCCACGTTCCCTGAAAGGTTGGGAACCTCTGCCCTAGAGGAAAGGCGAGATAGGGGAGATATGATAGAGACATTCAAACATCTCCAAGGTTTCCATGCACAGGGGGTGAGCCTCTCTCAATGGAAAGGAGGCTCTAGAATGAGAGGTCATGAGATGAGGGTGAAAGGGGGCAGACTCAGGAGTAATCTTAGGAAATATTTCATTACAGAGAGGGTGTGGTGGATGCATGGAGATGGTGGTGATAAGGACAGCGTCTGAATACAAGAAAGCCTAGGATAAACCCAGGGGATGTCTGAGGGAGTGATGGGGATTGTAAGGGCTGCACACATTGGGGTAGATTTTACAAATCTACACGCGCACGAACAAAGGTTTGCTGGATTTTATAAGATACGCGTGTAGCCGCTCGTATCTTATTTATTTATTTATTTTTATTTTTTCTATACCGACATTCTTGTAGAGATACAAATCATGCCGGTTTACATTTTACTTCAATTTCGCCTTAAGGCGGTACAGATAACTACGTTAGAACAATCATAGGGATTTAACAGGAAGTGTAAAAGTCTGGTCTAAACGTGGACCAGTAAGATCAAGGGTGATTATATAAACATGTTAGATAATAAGTTTATCCAAAACAAGAGAACTTGAAATAATCATATAGTTAAGGACAGTAAAGTAGAGTTGTTTGGAAGGTGAATTAAATATCCTGAAAGGCTTGGTTAAATAGCCATGTTTTTAGTCTCTTTTTGAAGACGGATGGGCAGGATTCTCATCTAAGTTCGTGGGGTAGTGCGTTCCAGTGGTGTGATCCAGCTGTTGAGATGGCGCGTTTTCTTATTGTGGTTTTAGCTTGGGGAGCAAATAGGGTGTCTTGGTAGGCACTCCTAATAGGTCTGGTGGAGGTGTGTAGTTTTAGTGGTGTGGAGGTATTGAGGACAGTGAGATTGTGGATGGCTTTATGGATTATCGAGAGTACTTTGAATAAGATCCTGGATTTGACTGGAAGCCAGTGTAGGCTCTGAAGAGTGGGGGAGAAGTGTTCCCTCTTTTTAGAATTGGTGAGGAGCGTAGCTGCAGAGTTCTGCACCATCTGAAGCGGTTTTAAGACGATGGCTGGAAGACCAAGAAGCAGAGAGTTGCAGTAGTCAAGTTTTGTCAAGATAATTGCTTGAAGTACTAGTCTGAAATCTTCATATTCAATACCATACTATTCAAAGACATCCAGTCGCTTACAACCCACATGCAAGGATTGAAATGGAATAAAAAACTGAATATCATTGGCATGTAAGCGGTGCTTCAGCCCTAAATCTGCCAAAGGTTGACAAAGCAGAAATATAAAGAATAGTAAAAAGAGTGCCTGATATTGCTGAGCCCTAGAGAGCCCAGGTAGATAACGACATGTGGTAGACCTGATTGACAAACTGAAGAGTAGTAAATCACCTGGACCGGATGGTATACACCCCAGAGTTCTGAAGGAACTAAAAAATGAAATTTCAGTCCTATTAGTAAAAATTTGTAACTTATCATTAAAATCATCCATTGTACTTGAAGACTGGAGGATAGCAAATGTAACCCCAATATTTAAAAAGGGCTCCAGGGGCGATCCGGGAAACTACAGACCGGTTAGACTGACTTCAGCGCCAGGAAAAATAGTGGAAAGTGTTCTAAACATCAAAATCACAGAACATATAGAAAGACATGGTTTAATGGAACAAAGTCAGCATGGCTTTACCCAGGGCAAGTCTTGCCTCACAAATCTGCTTCACTTTTTTGAAGGAGTTAATAAACATGTGGATAAAGGTGAACCGGTAGTTGTAGTATACTTGGATTTTCAGAAGGCGTTTGACAAAGTTCCTCATGAGAGGCTTCTAGGAAAAGTAAAAAGTCATGGGATAGGTGGCGATGTCCTTTCGTGGATTACAAACTGGCTAAAAGACAGGAAACAGAGAGTAGGATTGAATGGAAGGGAGTGAACAGTGGAGTGCCTCAGGGATCTGTATTGGGACCCTTGCTTTTCAATATATTTATAAATGATCTGGAAAGAAATACGACATGTGAGGTAATCAAATTTGCGGATGATACAAAACTGTTCAGAGTAGTTAAATCAAGAGCAGATTGTGATAAATTGCAGGAAGACCTTGTGAGACTGGAAAATTGGGCATCCAAATGGCAGATGAAATTTAATGTGGATAAGTGCAAGGTGATGCATATAGGGAAAAATAACCCATGCTATAATTACACGATGTTGGGTTCCATATTAGGTGCTACAACCCAAGAAAGAGATCTAGGTGTCATAGTGGATAACACATTGAAATCGTCGGTTCAGTGTGCTGCGGCAGTCAAAAAAGCAAACAGAATGTTGGGAATTATTAGAAAAGGAATGGTGAATAAAACGGAAAATGTCATAATGCCTCTGTATCGCTCCATGGTGAGACCGCACCTTGAATACTGTGTACAATTCTGGTCGCCGCATCTCAAAAAAGATATAATTGCGATGGAGAAGGTACAGAGAAAGGCTACCAAAATGATAAGGGGAATGGAACAACTCCCCTATGAGGAAAGGCTAAAGAGGTTAGGACTTTTCAGCTTGGAGAAGAGACGACTGAGGGGGGATATGATAGAGGTGTTTAAAATCATGAGAGGTCTAGAACGGGTAGATGTGAATCGGTTATTTACTCTTTCGGATAGTAGAAAGACTAGGGGACACTCCATGAAGTTAGCATGTGGCACATTTAAAACTAATCGGAGAAAGCTCTTTTTTACTCAACGCACAATTAAACTCTGGAATTTGTTGCCAGAGGATGTGGTTAGTGCAGTTAGTATAGCTGTGTTTAAAAAAGGATTGGATAAGTTCTTGGAGGAGAAGTCCATTACCTGCTATTAAGTTCACTTAGGGGTAGATTTTCAAACCGCGCGATTTGGCGTACTTTTGCTGGCGCATCAGGCGCCAGCAAAAGTACACCGGATTCTAGTAGATATGCGCGTAGCCGCACGTATCCACTAAAATCCTGGATCGGCGCGTGCAAGGCTATCGATTCTGTATAGCCGGCGTGCGCCGAGCCGCGCAGCTACCCCCATTCCCTCCGAGGCCGCTCCGAAATCGGAGCGGCCTCGGAGGGAACTTTCTTTTGCCCTCCCCTCACCTTCCCCTCCCTTCCCCTACCTAACCCACTCGCCCGGCCCTGTCTAAACCCCCCCCTTACCTTTGTCGGGGGATTTACGCCTCCCGGAGGGAGACGTAAATCCCCGCGTGCCAGCGGGCCGCTAGCGTGCCGGGACACAACCTGGGGGCGGGTCTGGAGGGCGCGGCCACGCCCCCGGACCGCCCTGGGCCGTAGCCACGCCCCCGGGCCCGCCCCCGGAACGCTCCCGACACGCCCCGAAAACGCAGCGCGGTTCGGGCCCGCCCCCGACACGCCCCGACACGCCCCCTCAGAAAACCCCGGGACTTACGCGAGTCCCGGGGCTCTGCGCGCGCCGGTGCGCCTATGTAAAATAGGCTCACCGGCCCTGCTCGCCTAAATCTGCCCGGCCCTGCTCGCCTAAATCTGCCCGGATTTGGGCGGATTTAGGTGAGCAGGGCTCTTAAAATCCGCCCTTTAGAGAATAGCCTCTGCCATTAGCAATGGTAACATGGAATAGACTTAGTTTTTGGGTACTTGCCAGGTTCTTATGGCCTGGATTGGCCACTGTTGGAAACAGGATGCTGGGCTTGATGGACCCTTGGTCTGACCCAGTATGGCATGTTCTTATGTTCTTATGTTCTTAACTGTGTCCCAGGAGAGGGTCGCTAACACCTGTCTCACCGCTGCTTCCTTTTTGCAGTAACTAAGATTGTCTCTCACCTGCTGGTGGCGGAGCCCGAGAAAATCTATGCCATGGCAGACCCAAGCATGCCGGAAAGCGACATCAAAGCACTGACCACCCTGTGTGACCTGGCAGACCGCGAGCTGGTGGTGATCATAGGATGGGCAAAGCACATCCCAGGTAAGGGAGAGGAGCAACCTCAGCTCTCCAGCCCCTCCTCCTCCTCCTCATCTCATCCCTCCTCCTCTCATTCCCCCTCCCCTCTCTCTTTAGAGTTTAAGCCAGAGGTGGGCAAATACAGCCCGGGGGGCTCATTTATCCATCATGTGCCACCTCCCTGTCCGGCTCACTAATGCTGCAGGTGCAAGGTCGTCCATGCCGATGTCCTCAGGAAAGACCCAGGGTCACGAGGGTCTTTATTAATTGCCTTTCAGGGGAGAGGGACATCCTCCTCCCCCCGCCCACACCGAGGGGCAGCAGTGCACACGCGCTGGCGGAGACCCCGTCCCTGTACGGGCAGGACCCCATCGCCCTGCCCGCAGAAGAGAGGAGGAAGGGGGAAGAGCTGGGTGAGAGGAGGGACGGAGGATGCGGAGAGGGGAGGGGAGGAGAGTGGCAGTCACACGCAGCCACCGTGAAGTTATGCACATCGCACCCCACCCCTTCCCCATCTAAGAACCACTGACGTGGGGCAGTATAAAAGTGTTTGCCCACCCCGGGTGGAGCTGCTCCTCTCTGGCTCAGCCTCCCTGGCTCTCTCCTGAGTCCGCTCCACGCTGCAGATTCAGGTACAGGACAGGTTGTACAGGTCAGACGCACACACAGTGGTTAAAAGGGAAAACATCACCAGGCTGTCATCCACCGAGAGGGCCCCGAAGGGAAGGAGGTAAGTGCAGGGCGTCCCAGCTGCTGGCCAGGGCCAAAAGCAGCACCAGATGTGGAGAAGGCGGAGCTGCAGGTTTAAAACCCTTTGCTTTAAATAAAACACAGAACATCACGGAGACTACTGACTACCAGAGAGACATCACAGAGACCAGTGACTGCCAGAGAGACATCACCCAGACTAGTGACTGCCAGAGAGACATCACGGAGACTACTGACTACCAGAGAGACATCACCGAGACTAGTGACTACCAGAGAGACATCACCCAGACTAGTGACTGCCAGAGAGACATCACGGAGACTACTGACTACCAGAGAGACATCACCGAGACCAGTGACTGCCAGAGAGACATCACCGAGACTAGTGACTGCCAGAGAGACATCACCCAGACTACTGACTACCAGAGAGACATCACCGAGACCAGTGACTGCCAGAGAGACATCACCCAGACTAGTGACTACCAGAGACACATCACCCAGGCTAGTGACTGCCAGAGAGACATCACCGAGACCAGTGACTACCAGAGAGACATCACCGAGATGAGTGACTGCCAGAGAGACATCACCAAGACCAGTGACTACCAGAGAGACATCACCCAGACTAGTGACTACCAGAGACACATCACCCAGGCTAGTGACTGCCAGAGAGACATCACCGAGGCCAGTGACTACCAGAGAGACATCACGGAGACCAGTGACTACCAGAGAGACATCACCCAGACTAGTGACTACCAGAGACACATCACCCAGGCTAGTGACTGCCAGAGAGACATCACCGAGACCAGTGACTACCAGAGAGACATCACCGAGGCCAGTGACTACCAGAGAGACATCACCGAGACGAGTGACTGCCAGAGAGACATCACGGAGACCAGTGACTACCAGAGAGACATCACCCAGACTAGTGACTACCAGAGACACATCACCCAGGCTAGTGACTGCCAGAGAGACATCACCGAGACCAGTGACTACCAGAGAGACATCACCCAGACTAGTGACTACCAGAGACACATCACCCAGGCTAGTGACTACCAGAGAGACATCACCGAGGCCAGTGACTACCAGAGAGACATCACCGAGACGAGTGACTGCCAGAGAGACATCAACAAGACCAGTGACTACCAGAGAGACATCACGGAGACTAGTGACTGCCAGAGAGACATCACCGAGACTAGTGACTGCCAGAGAGACATCACGGAGACTAGTGACTACCAGAGAGACATCACCGAGACTAGTGACTGCCAGAGAGACATCACCGAGACTAGTGACTACCAGAGAGTCAAATCAAGCAGGCAAACCTTCACAGAGTCCTGGCTGCAAAGCCCGGCTCATTAAGGGACCACAGGGAGGCCTGGCTGCAGAGAAGAGACCACGCACAGAGCTAGGAGACAGCAAAGGTCGCGCAGGTGAGTGAGCACTGAGACCATGCAGGAGTGTCAGAGCTCAGAGACCGTGCAGAGCTAGGAGACAGCAAAGGTCACACAGGCGAGTGAGCACTGAGACCATGCAGGAGTGTCAGAGCTCAGAGACCGTGCAGACCTAGGAGACAGCAAAGGTCACGCAGGCGAGTGAGCACTGAGACCATGCAGGAGTGTCAGAGCTCAGAGACCGTGCAGACCTAGGAGACAGCAAAGGTCACGCAGGTGAGTGAGCACTGAGACCATGCAGGAGTGTCAGAGCTCAGAGACCGTGCAGAGCTAGGAGACAGCAAAGGTCACACAGGTGAGGGAGCATTGAGACCATGCAGGAGTGTCAGAGCTGAGAGACCGCGCAGAGCTAGGAGACAGCAAAGGTCACGCAGATGAATGAGCACTGAGACCATGCAGGAGTGTCAGAGCTGAGAGACCGTGCAGAGCTAGGAGACAGCAAAGGTCACACAGGTGAGGGAGCACTGAGACCATGCAGGAGTGTCAGAGCTGAGAGACCGCGCAGAGCTCGGAGTCAGCAAAGGTCACGCAGGTGAGTGAGCACTGAGACCATGCAGGAGTGTCAGAGCTGAGAGACCGTGCAGAGCTAGGAGACAGCAAAGGTCACACAGGTGAGGGAGCACTGAGACCATGCAGGAGTGTCAGAGCTCAGAGACCGTGCAGAGCTAGGAGACAGCAAAGGTCACACAGGTGAATGAGCACTGAGACCATGCAGGAGTGTCAGAGCTGAGAGACCGTGCAGAGCTAGGAGACAGCAAAGGTCACACAGGTGAATGAGCACTGAGACCATGCAGGAGTGTCAGAGCTGAGAGACCGTGCAGAGCTAGGAGACAGCAAAGGTCACGCAGGTGAGGGAGCACTGAGACCATGCAGGAGTGTCAGAGCTCAGAGACCGTGCAGAGCTAGGAGACAGCAAAGGTCACGCAGGTGAGTGAGCACTGAGACCATGCAGGAGTGTCAGAGCTGAGAGACCGCGCAGAGCTAGGAGACAGCAAAGGTCACGCAGGTGAGTGAGCACTGAGACCATGCAGGAGTGTCCGAGCTGAGAGACCGCGCAGAGCTAGGAGACAGCAAAGGTCACGCAGGTGAGTGAGCACTGAGACCATGCAGGAGTGTCAGAGCTGAGAGACCACATCGAGCTAGGAGACAGCAAAGGTCACGCAGGTGAGTGAGCACTGAGACCATGCAGGAGTGTCAGAGCTGAGAGACCGCGCAGAGCTAGGAGACAGCAAAGGTCACGCAGGTGAGTGAGCACTGAGACCATGCAGAAGTGTCAGAGCTGAGGGACCCCGCAGAGCTAGGAGACAGCAAAGGTCATGCAGGTGAGTGAGCACTGAGACCATGCAGGAGTGTCAGAGCTGAGAGACCACATCGAGCTAGGAGACAGCAAAGGTCACGCAGGTGAGCAAAGGTCACGCAGATGAGTGAGCATTGAGACCATGCAGGAGTGTCAGAGCTGAGAGAGCACGCAGTGCTAGGAGTCCGCAAAGGTCATGCAGGTGAGTGAGCGCCAAGACCATGCAGGAGTGTCAGAGCTGAGAGACCGCGCAGAGCTAGGAGACAGCAAAGGTCACACAGGTGAGTGAGCACTGACACCATGCAGGAGTGTCAGAGCTGAGAGACCGCGCAGAGCTAGGAGACAGCAAAGGTTACGCAGGTGAGTGAGCACTGAGACCATGTACGAGTGTCAGAGCTGAGAGACCCCGCAGCGCTACGAGTCAGCAAAGGTCACGCAGGTGAGTGAGCACGGAGACCATGCAGGAGTGTCAGAGCTGAGAGACCGTGCAGAGCTACGAGTCAGCAAAGGTCACGCAGGTCAGTTAGTACTGAGACCATGTAGTGGTGTCAGAGCTCAGAGACTGCGCAGAGCTAGGAGACAGCAAAGGTCACACAGGTCAGTTAGTCCTGAGACCATGCAGGAGTGTCAGAGCTTTGAGGCTGCATAGATAATACAGGCACATGGCTCCGTGTTGTGAGACAGGCAGGTCCTGTATCTTTACCTTTTTCGACTGAGTCTTTTGTCCATCTCTGCTCCCTGCTAGACTCAGGAGAGAGTTCCAGAATATATCAGGAGGACTTTCCACACATCCTATATTCAATGTAGTAATGTCTACCTCCACACTCTCTGTCTGTCACACACAGAAACATGTTGTACACACATACAATCTATATCTACACACACAGTCTTAAACACCCTGCCTCATACACACACACAGCCTGACAAACATACACGCACACACACATTCTCTACACACAATCTCCTACAAACACTATATCTCGCAGACAGTCTCATAAACACCCTGCCTCATATACACACACAGCCTGACAAACATACATGCACACACACTATATCTCTCACCCACACACACATTCTCTACACACAATCTCCTACAAACACTATATCTCGCAGACAGTCTCATAAACACCCTGCCTCATATACACACACAGCCTGACAAACATACATGCACACACACTATATCTCTCACCCACACACACATTCTCTACACACAATCTCCTACAAACACTATATCTCGCAGACAGTCTCATAAACACCCTGCCTCGTATACACACACAGCCTCACAAACATACATGCACACACACTCTATCTCACATACATACATATTATATCTCATACACACATACATACATATTATATCTCACACACACACACATACATTATTTCTCACACACGCAGTCTCATAAACACGCTGCCTCACACTGTTTTATACATGATTGCTCATTAGTTATTTTATAGCTCTGATTTATAAAACGCCTGTCTGAATGAGCACTCCACTCCGTTTCCCATGTAAGCTGCAGATTGCCTCACGGAGCTGTCACTGTTTCCTCTGCCTCTCTGAGCAGGATTCTCCAGCCTGTCCCTGGCGGACCAGATGAGCCTGCTGCAGAGTGCCTGGATGGAGATCCTCATCCTGGGCATCGTGTATCGCTCCCTGCCCTATGAAGACGAGCTGGTGTACGCGGAGGATTACATGATGGACGAGGAGCACTCCCGCCTGACGGGTCTGCTGGAACTCTACCTCGCCATCCTGCAGCTCGTGCGCAGGTACAAGAAACTCAAGGTGGACAAGGAAGAGTTTGTCACACTCAAGGCCCTCGTTCTCACCAACTCCGGTAACTCACCTTCTAACTTCAGTCAGAAAGCTCAGGTGGTGAGTGAGCATCACCAAACCAGATACCCAAGTATCTTCTGTGACAGTGCTGAGCCCCCTGTGACAGTGCTGAGTCTCCTGTGACAGTGCCAGCTCCCTGTTAGTATCTCCAGTGATTGTCCTGAATCTCCTGTGACAGTGCCAGCTCCCTGTTAGTATCTCCAGTGATTGTCCTGAATCTCCTGTGACAGTGCCAGCTCCCTGTTAGTATCTCTAGTGATTATCTCCAGTGACAGTGCTGTGTCTCCTGTGATAGTGACAGTGTGAGTCGCCTGTGACAGTGCCAGCTCCCTGTTAGTATCTCTAGTGATTATCTCCAGTGACAGTACCGAGTCTACTGTGATAGGGACAATGCTGAGTCTCCTGTGATAGTGACAGTGTGAGTCGCCTGTGACACTGCCAGCTCCCTGTTAGTATCTCTAGTGATTATCTCCAGTGACAGTACTGAGTCTCCTGTGATAGTGACAGTGTGAGTCGCCTGTGACACTGCCAGCTCCCTGTTAGTATCTCTAGTGATTATCTCCAGTGACAGTACCGAATCTCCTGTGATAGGGAGTCGCCTGTGACACTGCCAGCTCCCTGTTAGTATCTCTAGTGATTATCTCCAGTGACAGTACCGAGTCTCCTGTGATAGGGACAGTGCTGAGTCTCCTGTGATAGTGACAGTGTGAGTCGCCTGTGACACTGCCAGCTCCCTGTTAGTATCTCTAGTGATTATCTCCAGTGACAGTACTGAGTCTCCTGTGATAGTGACAGTGTGAGTCGCCTGTGACACTGCCAGCTCCCTGTTAGTATCTCTAGTGATTATCTCCAGTGACAGTGCTGTGTCTCCTGTGATAGGGACAGTGCTGAATCTCCTGTGACAGTGCCAGCTCCCTGTTAGTATCTCTAGTGATTATCTCCAGTGACAGTACTGAGTCTCCTGTGATAGTGACAGTGTGAGTCGCCTGTGACACTGCCAGCTCCCTGTTAGTATCTCTAGTGATTATCTCCAGTGACAGTGCTGTGTCTCCTGTGATAGTGACAGTGTGAGTCGCCTGTGACAGTGCCAGCTCCCTGTTAGTATCTCTAGTGATTATCTCCAGTGACAGTACCGAGTCTACTGTGATAGGGACAATGCTGAGTCTCCTGTGATAGTGACAGTGTGAGTCGCCTGTGACACTGCCAGCTCCCTGTTAGTATCTCTAGTGATTATCTCCAGTGACAGTACTGAGCCTCCTGTGATAGTGACAGTGTGAGTCGCCTGTGACACTGCCAGCTCCCTGTTAGTATCTCTAGTGATTATCTCCAGTGACAGTACTGAGTCTCCTGTGATAGTTACAGTGTGAGTCGCCTGTGACAGTGCCAGCTCCCTGTTAGTATCTCTAGTGATTATCTCCAGTGACAGTACCGAGTCTCCTGTGATAGTGACAGTGTGAGTCGCCTGTGACACTGCCAGCTCCCTGTTAGTATCTCTAGTGATTGTTTCAAGTGACAGTACTGAATCTCCTGTGACAGTGCCAGGTCCAAGTCCCTCTTAGTAAATCCAGTGACTGTCCTGAGTCTCCTCTGATAGTGACAGTGCTGAGTCTCCTGTGACAGTGCCAGCTTCCTGTTAGTATCTCCAGTGACAGTACTGAGTCTCCTGTGATAGTGACAGTGCTGAGTCTCCTGTGACAGTGCTGTGTCTCCTGTGATAGTGACAGTGCTGAGTCTCCTGTGACAGAGCCAGCTCCCTGTTACTATCCCCAGTGATTGTCTCCAGTGACTGTCCTGAGTCTCCTCTGATAGTGACAGTGCTGAGTCTCCTGTGACAGTGCCAGCTTCCTGTTAGTATCTCCAGTGACAGTACTGAGTCTCCTGTGATAGTGACAGTGCTGAGTCTCCAGTGACAGTGCTGTGTCTCCTGTGATAGTGACAGTGCTGAGTCTCCTGTGACAGTGCCAGCTTCCTGTTAGTATCTCCAGTGACAGTACTGAGTCTCCTGTGATAGTGACAGTGCTGAGTCTCCAGTGACAGTGCTGTGTCTCCTATGATAGTGACAGTGCTGAGTCTCCTGTGACAGTGCCAGCTTCCTGTTAGTATCTCCAGTGACAGTGCTGAGTCTCCAGTGACAGTGCTGTGTCTCCTATGATAGTGACAGTGCTGAGTCTCCAGTGACAGTATTGAGTCTCCTGTGACAGCGCAGTGACAGAGTCTTTGTATGGGAGACACTGATCCTCAGGGGGGTTCCCCCACTTTTATGGAGATTCCAGTGCTGGCACGACAGAAGCCAGAGAGCTTTCACTTCCGTGTAAACGTCCCCTTACTGCTGAGGACGTGTTACCAGTGGCAGGAGCTTTCGGCTGTGCTGCAGCACCTGCACGCTCTGGCCCTCATTCGGGAAGGGACTGTTCTATTGGCACAGGCTGGAGAGATGAAGTTTATTTATATTTATTTTTTTATTTAACCCTTTTCTATACCGACCTTCATAGTTGAAGACCATACCAGATCGGTTTACATCGAATTGGGGAAACAGTAACAAAAACAGTAGAATTAACCGGAAGAACAAAGTTACATACAACAAGGATAGAGAACTTGGAAGCATAGACTGCTGGAGAAATAAAGGTCTAGGAACTCTGTAAACAAAAGAATAACTATTGGTGAATTGGGTGCGGATCTTATTTAGGACTTGAAGTTAGAATGGGGTGGTACGAAGATCCATTGTTCATGAAGGATGTTCGGTCATCTAATGTGTATCCAGGTGATCTGAGAAGGCTTGGCGGAAAAGCCAGGCCTTAAGTTTTTTCCTAAATGTTAGGAGGCTGGGTTCCAGTCTAAGGTCGGAAGGGATGTTATTCCAGATAGCTGGGCCTGCTGTCGAGAAGGATCGATCTTTGGTCGCGGTGAGGCGTGTGGCTTTTGTAGGTGGGGCCTGTAAAGTTCCTTTATAAATTTCTCTAGTCGGTCTGTTAGAAGTATTTATTTTATTTATTTATTTAGAAACTTTTATATACCGGTATTAGTGGGGACATCATACCGGTTCACATATTAACAGAAGGTTTAGAAATACATTTCAACAGGGAAGGGGAACTGGGCAGGGGGTTAACCTAGGGCAGTAAGGAAAATAGCTTAAACAACAAGAAGTATGTAGATTGAGAGGGAATTCCAGGTCCAGATGCAAGTGGTTCTAGATGGATTTGTGAATTAAGGTGAGTGATTTGTGAAGGATTCTGTAGTTCACTGGGAGCCAGTGTAAATTACGGAGGATGGGTGATATGTGTTCTCCACGGTTGGTGTTGGTCAGGATTCTAGCTGCGGTATTCTGTATCAACTGTAGAGGCTTAGTCGTAGAGCTGAGGAGACCTAAGAGGAGAGCACTGCAGTAGTCTATTTTTGCAAATATCAAGGCTTGCAGAACTGTCCTGAAGTCGTGAAAGAATAGTAGAGGTTTGAGTCTTTTTAATACCTGAAGTCTATAGAAACAATCTTTGGTTGTGGTGTTGATCATTTTCTTTAGGTTCAAGCGATTGTCGAGTAGAACCCCTAGATCTCTTACATGGGTCTGCGTGATCTGGGTGTTGAAGATGGTCTGTGGGAGTGGGTTGTCTTGGTTGGGGGAGATGAGGAGGTGTTCTGTCTTAGATGCGTTAAGAACCAAATTAAGACTGTTGAGGAGGCTGGAGATCGATTTTAGGCAATTGTTCCAGTGCGAGAATGATTTTTCGAAGGATTCTGTTATCGGGATCAGAATCTGCACGTCATCTGCATATAAGTAATGTGTTAGGTTAAGGTCTGTCAGAAGTTGGCAGAGGGGGAGGAGGTAGATGTTGAAGAGAGTGGGTGATAAAGAGGATCCTTGTGGAACGCCAATTGAGGACCTTGTCGAAGGTGATTCTTTGTTATTGATTTTAACCTTGAAGCTTCTATTACTGAGGAAAGACGTAAACCAACTGAGGACTGATCCGGATATACCTATGTCTGCTAGTTGGTTCAAGAGGATGGAGTGGTTGACGGTATCGAATGGAGGAAAGGAGGAGCAGAGGAGATATGATACAGACTTTCAGATACTTGAAAGGTTTTAATGATCCAAAGGCAACGACAAACCTTTACCATAAGAAAAAAATCAGCAGAACCAGGGGTCACGATTTGAAGCTCCAGGGAGGAAGATTCAGAACCAATTTCAGGAAGTATTTCTTCACGGAGAGGGTGGTGGATGCCTGGAATGCCCTTCCGGAGGAAGTGGTGAAGACCAGAACTGTGAAGGACTTCAAAGGGGCGTGGGATAAACACTGTGGATCCATAAAGTCAAGAGGCCGCCAATGAAGAGTGGGTGACTCGCCAGAATGATGGCTACTGCCTGGACACAATACCCTTATTCAATAAACATACACATGGTTACTGTGACTCCAACATCACTCTAAGCTTCAACAGCAAGAGGAAATGTGGAAAAAAGGATTTGCACTCACAAAGCCGGGAGTAGCTGGCTTGTTACGGCGGTTACTACCCCAAACCAAATGTGCCTGATACTTCACTTTCGATGCACATCCAGCATAGCTCTCTGCTCCAACAGCAGGGGAGAAGAAAAACTGATACTTCACGCATACCCAGCATAGCTTCAACGGCAGGGGAGAAGAAAAAAGGATTCACACTCACAAAGCGGGGAGTAGCTGGCTTGTTACGGCGGTTACTACCCCAAACCAAATGTGCCTGATACTTCACTTTAGATGCATATCCAGCATAGCTCTCTGCTTCAACGGCAGGGGAGAAGAAAAACAACCAATAAGGGCTGTATAACATAGTCTGGGTTAAAACAAATAAGCATGGGTGTAGCTTGCTTATTGCGGCGGTTACTACCCCTACTACCCCCTAACTAATCAAGCTAGATATTTCACTTGGATGCAGCTCCATCACTGCTCTCTACATTAATGGTGGGGGAGGAAGGGAAAGAGAACCAAGAGCTAAAAGAAACAGATAAGTATGAGAGAAAAAATGTGTGAAGCTTGCTGGGCAGACTGGATGGGCCGTTTGGTCTTCTTCTGCCGTCATTTCTATGTTTCTATGTTTCTATGAATGCCACCGAGATGTCCAGGAGTACTAGAAGAAAGGAGTAGCCCTTGTCTAAACCCATAATAATATGGTCTGTTAATGAAATGAGAAGCGTTTCTGTACTGCGAGATTTGCAAAATCCGTATTGGAATGGGTATAGGATATTGTGTTCTTCTAGATATTCTGCAAGCTGAGTATTAACCAATTTCTCTGTTACTTTGGCTAAGAAAGGGATATTCGAGATGGGGCGGAAGTTAGCAAGTTCTTTGGGGTCTAGAATATCTAGAAGAACACAATATCCTATACCCATCCCAATACGGATTTCACAAATCTCGCAGTACAGAAACGCTTCTCATTTCATTAACAGAGCATATTATTATGGGTTTAGACAAGGGCTACTCCTTTCTTCTAGTACTCCTGGACATCTCGGCGGCATTCGATACCGTCAACCACTCCATCCTCTTGAACCGACTAGCAGACATAGGTATATCCAGATCAATCCTCAGTTGGTTTACGTCTTTCCTTAGTAATAGAAGCTTCAAGGTTAAAATCAATAACAAAGAATCACCTTCGACAAGGTCCTCAATTGGCGTTCCACAAGGATCCTCTTTATCACCCACTCTCTTCAACATCTACCTCCTCCCCCTTTGCCAACTTCTGACAGACCTTAACCTAACACATTACTTATATGCAGATGACGTGCAGACTCTGATCCCGATAACAGAATCCTTTGAAAAATCATTCTCGCACTGGAACAGTTGCCTAAAATCGATCTCCAGCCTCCTCAACAGTCTTAATTTGGTTCTTAACGCATCTAAGACAGAACACCTCCTCATCTCCCCCAACCAAGACAACCCACTCCCACAGACCATCTTCAATACCCAGATCACGCAGACCCATGTAAGAGATCTAGGGGTTCTACTCGACAATCGCTTGAACCTAAAGAAAATGATCAACACCACAACCAAAGATTGTTTCTATAGACTTCAGGTATTAAAAAGACTCAAACCTCTACTATTCTTTCACGACTTCAGGACAGTTCTGCAAGCCTTGATATTTGCAAAAATAGACTACTGCAGTGCTCTCCTCTTAGGTCTCCCCAGCTCTACGACTAAGCCTCTACAGTTGATACAGAATACCGCAGCTAGAATCCTGACCAACACCAACCGTGGAGAACACATATCACCCATCCTCCGTAATTTACACTGGCTCCCAGTGAACTACAGAATCCTTCACAAATCACTCACCTTAATTCACAAATCCATCTACAACCACTTGCATCTGGACCTGGAATTCCCTCTCAATCTACATACTTCTTGTTGTTTAAGCTATTTTCCTTACTGCCCTAGGTTAACCCCCTGCCCAGTTCGCCTTCCCTGTTGAAATGTATTTCTAAACCTTCTGTTAATATGTGAACCGGTATGATGTCCCCACTAATACCGGTATATAAAAGTTTCTAAATAAATAAATAAAATAAATACTTCTAACAGACCGACTAGAGAAATTTATAAAGGAACTTTACAGGCCCCACCTACAAAAGCCACACGCCTCACCGCGACCAAAGATCGATCCTTCTCGACAGCAGGCCCAGCTATCTGGAATAACATCCCTTCCGACCTTAGACTGGAACCCAGCCTCCTAACATTTAGGAAAAAACTTAAGGCCTGGCTTTTCCGCCAAGCCTTCTCAGATCACCTGGATACACATTAGACGACCGAACAATCCTCTACTGAAAATTGTCTCTTCAAGTCATTTGCTTTTGGTCTTGCTTTTCAGAGGGGCAATATGGGGAAGGGGCAGGGTGTGCAGCCCATTGAAACACGTCCGACCTGACTCACCTCCGCCCTTCAACCTTTCCCCACAGATTCCATGAGCATAGAGGACGCGGAGGCTGTACAGAGGCTGCAAGACCTGCTGCACGAGGCTCTGCACGAGTACGAGCTGAGCCAGCACCAGGAAGAGCCTCGCAGGGCCGGCAAGCTGCTGCTCAGCTTGCCCCTGTTGCGTCAGACGGCCACCAAAGCTGTGCAACACTTCTACAGCATCAAACTGCAAGGAAAGGTCCCCATGCACAAACTCTTCCTGGAAATGCTGGAGGCCAAGGTCTGATCCTGAGCAGAGATGGGGAGGACCCCGGAGCCAGCACCAGGACCAGCTGCAGCCTTCCTCCTGCGCTCAGACTGGGGGATCGAGTGGGCCAGGGAAGTTCCTAGGGGGACAATCTGGAGTGGCTGCTCTGTCGCACACAATCAGTATAACGGGATTCATACGTGAGTGGTTCAGAGACATTCCCCCAACCTCTGAGGATAATAAATGGCTTGCAGAGGAAAGACTTCGGAGGCAGGCACATGTATGAAGTCCCCAGCAGACAAGCTCTGCCTTGGTACCTCTTCTGCTAACCCTTCCAGACCCCCAGATCACGGGCACAGAGCTTTCCCCACGAGCCGCATGCATTTCTGTTCCTAGGAACCTCAGCAGTACAAATTCAAGCCAGGACCGGATCGCCCGTTAGGTTGGCCTGGGGGAAGATGGCAACCTTACAGCCTCGGCAGGGCGAAGCCCAGTGGCACAGAACCTCTCTGCTCAGGTCCAGGCAGCAGTTTGGGTGCACACAATGGTTATCCGCTACAGATATAGCCCTAGAAACCAGAGAGCTGCAGGGCTTGCATTAGTGTCTCCCCAGATCGCTTTGCAAAAGCTTTTCAGTGCACTGAATATGCACTGACACACGAGAGCAGCCCTCAGTCCCGCCCTCACCACTGAAAGGAAGAGAATGGATCACCCATACTGCACTCCCTCTCCCAGGGCACCTGTACCATCACTCACACTGCACTCTCTCTCCCAGGGAGCCTGTACCATCACTCACACTGCACTCCCTCTCCCAGGGCGCCTGTACCATCACTCACACTGCACTCTCTCTCCCAGGGAGCCTGTACCATCACTCACACTGCACTCTGTCTCCCAGGGAGCCTGTACCATCACTCACACTGCACTCCCTCTCCCAGGGCACCTGTACCATCACTCACACTGCACTCTCTCTCCCAGGGCACCTGTACCATCACTCACACTGCACTCACTCTCCCAGGGCGCCTGTACCATCACTCACACTGCACTCTCTCTCCCAGGGTGCCTGTACCATCATTGATACTGCACTCTCTCCCCCAGGGTGCATGTACCATCACTCACACTGCACTCTCTCTCCCAGGGCACCTGTACCATCACTCACACTGCACTCTGTCTCCCAGGGCACCTGTACCATCACTTACACTGCACTCTCTCTCCCAGGGCACCTGTACCATCACTCACACTGCACTCCCTCTCCCAGGGCGCCTGTACCATCACTCACACTGCACTCTGTCTCCCAGGGCACCTGTACCATCACTCACACTGCACTCTCTCTCCCAGGGCACCTGTACCATCACTCACACTGCACTCCCTCTCCCAGGACACCTGTACCATCACTCACACTGCACTCTGTCTCCCAGGGAGCCTGTACCATCACTCACACTGCACTCTCTCTCCCAGGGCACCTGTACCATCACTCACACCGCATTCTCTCTCCGAGGGAGCCTATACCACCACACACACTGAACTTTTTCTCCCCGAGCACCTGTATCATCACCCACACTGCTCTCCCAGGGTGCCTGTACCATCATTGATACTGCACTCTCTCCCCCAGGGTGCATGTACCATCACTCACACTGCACTCTCTCTCCTAGGGAACGAGTACCATGGCTCACACTGCACTCTCTCTCCCAAGGAGCCTGTACCATCACTCACTCTGCACTCTCTCTCCCAGGGCACCTGTACCATCATTCACAATGTACTCTCTCTCCCAGGGAGCCTGTACCATCACTTACACTGCATGCTCTCTCCCAGGGTGCCTGTAACTTCACTCACAGTGCACTCTCCCTCCCAGGGCGCCTGCACCATCACTCACACTGCACTCTCTCTCCCAAGGAGCCTGTACCATCATTCACAATGTACGCTCTCTCCCAGGGAGCCTGTACCATCACTCACAGTGCACTCTCCCTCCCAGGGCGCCTGCACCATCACTCACAGTGCACTCTCCCTCCCAGGGCGCCTGCACCATCACTCACACTGCACTCTCTCTTCCAGTGTGCATGTACCACCACCCTCACTGCATTCTTTCTCCAAGGAAGCCTGTACTATCACCCATACTGCACTCCCTCTCACAGGGAGCCTTACAGGCTGCACTCTCTCTCCCAGGGCATCTCTACCTTCACTCACACTGCACTCTCTCTCTCTCCCAGGGAGCCTATACCATCATCCACACTGCACTCTCTCTACTAGGGTGCCTGTACCATCAACCATAATGCACTCCCTCTCCCAGGAAGCCTATACCATCACCCACACTGCATTCTCCCAGGTTGCCTGTATCATCATTGATACTGCACTCTCTATCCCAGGGTGGATGTACCATCACTCACACTGCACTCTCTCTTCTAGGGAACCAGTACCATCAATCATACTACACTCCTTCACCCAGGGAGCCTGTACCATCATTCACAATGTACTCTCTCTCTCAGGGAGCCTGTACCATCACTTACACTGCATGCTCTCTCCCAGGGTACCTGTAGCATCACTCACAGTGCACTCTCTCTCCCAGGGTGCCTGTACCATTACTCACACTGCACTCTCTCTCCCAGGGCACATGTACCACCACCCACTTTGCACTCTCTCTCCCAGGGAGCCTGTACCATCACTCACACTGCATTCTCTCTCCCAGGGAGCCTATACCATCACTCACACTGCATTCTCTCTCCGAGGGCACCTGTACCATCACTCACAATGTACACTCTCTCCCAGGGAGCCTGGACCGTCACTCACACTGCACACTCTATCCCAGGGTGCCTGTACCATCACTCACACTGCACTCTCTCTCCTAGGGAACCAGGATCTTCACTCACACTGCACTCTCTCTCCCAGGGAGCCTGTACTATCACTCACACTGCATTCTCTCTCCCAGGGAGCCTATACCATCAATCACACTGCATTCTCTCTCCGAGGGCACCTGTACCATCACTCACAATGTACACTCTCTCCCAGGGAGCCTGGACCATCACTCACACTGCACACTCTATCCCAGGGTGCCTGTACCATCACTCACACTGCACTCTCTCTCCTAGGGAACCAGGATCTTCACTCACACTGCATTCTCTCTCCGAGGGCACCTGTACCATCACTCACAATGTACACTCTCTCCCAGGGAGCCTGTACCGTCACTTACACTGCACACTCTATCCCACGGTGCCCCTTACAATCACTCACAATGTACTCTCTCTTCCAGGGAGCCTATACCATCACCCACACTGCACTCTCCCAGGGTGCCTTTACCATCATTGATACTGCACTCTCTCTCCCAGGTAGCCTGTACCATCACTCACACTGCATTCTCTCTCCCAGGGAGCCTATACCATCACCCACACTGCACTCTCTCTCCTAGGGTGCCTGTACCATCACCCACACTGCACTCTCTCTCCTAGGGTGCCTGTACCATCACCCATAATGCACTCCCTCTCCAGGGAGCCTATACCATCACCCACACTGAACTATTTCTCCAAGAGCACCTGTACCATCACCCACACTGCACACTCTATCCCAGGGTGCCTGTACAATCACTCACAATGTACTCTCTCTTCCAGGGAGCCTGTACCATCATTCACAATGTACTCTCTCTTCCAGGGAGTCTGTACCATCACTTATACTGCATGCTCTCTCCCAGGGTGCCTGTAGCATCACTCACACTGCACTCTCTCTCCTAGGGAACCAGTACGATCAATCATACTGCACTACTTCTCCCAGGGAGCCTGTATCATCACTCACACTGCACTCTCTCTCCCAGGGAGCCTGTACCATCATTCACACTGCACTCTCTCTCCCAGGGCACCTGTACCATCATTCACACTACACTCTCCCTCCCAGAGGACCTGTGCCATCACTCACACTGCACTCTCTCTCCTAGGGAACCAGTACCATCAATCATACTGCACTCCTTCACCCAGGGAGCCTGTACCTTCACTCACACTGCACACTCTCTCCCAGGGAGCTTGTACTATCACTCACACTGTATTCTCTCTCCGAGGGCACCTGTACCATCACTCACAATGTACACTCTCTCCCAGGGAGCCTGTACTGTCACTCACACTGCACACTCTATCCCAGGGTGCCTGTACCATCACTCACAATGTACTCTCTCTTCCAGGGAGCCTATACCATCACCCACACTGAAGTCTTTCTCCCAGAGCACCTGTACCATCACCCACACTGCACTCTCCCAGGGTGCCTTTACCATCATTGATACTGCACTCTCTCTCCCAGGTAGCCTGTACCATCGCTCACACTGCATTCTCTCTCCCAGGGAGCCTATACCATCACCCACACTGCACTCTCTCTCCTGGGTGCCTGTACCAACACCCACACTGAACTATTTCTCCAAGAGCACCTGTACCATCACCCACACTGCACACTCTATCCCAGGGTGCCTGTACAATCACTCACAATGTACTCTCTCTCTTCCAGGGTGCCTGTACCATCATTGATACTGCACTCTCTCTTCCAGGGTGCATGTACCATCACTCACACTGCACTCTCTCTCCTCGGGAACCAGTACCATCAACCATACTGCACTCCTTCACCCAGGGAGCCTGTACCATCACTCACACTGCACTCTCTCTCCCAGGGAGCCTGTACCATCATTCACAATGTACTCTCTCTCCCAGGGAGCCTGTGCCATCACTTACACTGCATGCTCTCTCCCAGGGTACCTGTAGCATCACTCACAGTGCACTCTCCCAGGGTGCCTTTACCATCATTGATACTGCACTCTCTCTCCCAGGTAGCGTGTACCATCGCTCACACTGCATTCTCTCTCCCAGGGAGCCTATACCATCACCCACACTGCACTCTCTCTCCTGGGTGCCTGTACCAACACCCACACTGAACTATTTCTCCAAGAGCACCTGTACCATCACCCACACTGCACACTCTATCCCAGGGTGCCTGTACAATCACTCACAATGTACTCTCTCTCTTCCAGGGTGCCTGTACCATCATTGATACTGCACTCTCTCTTCCAGGGTGCATGTACCATCACTCACACTGCACTCTCTCTCCTCGGGAACCAGTACCATCAACCATACTGCACTCCTTCACCCAGGGAGCCTGTACCATCATTCACAATGTACTCTCTCTCCCAGGGAGCCTGTGCCATCACTTACACTGCATGCTCTCTCCCAGGGTACCTGTAGCATCACTCACAGTGCACTCTCTATCCCAGGGTGCCTGTACCATCACTCACACTGCACTCTCTCTCCCAGGGCACATGTACCACCACCCACTTTGCACTCTCTCTCCCAGGGAGCCTGTACCATCACTCACACTGCATTCTCTCTCCCAGGGAGCGTATACCATCACTCACACTGCACTCTCCCTCCCAGGGTGCCTTTACCATCACTCACACTGCACTCTCCCTCCCAGGGTGCCTTTACCATCACTCACACTGCACTCTCTCTCCTGGGGAACCAGTACCATCAATCATACTGCACTCCTTCACCCAGGGAGCCTGTACCATCACTCACACTGCACTCTCTCTCCTAGGGAACCAGTTCTATCAATCATACTGTTCTCCTTCTCCCAGGGCACCTGTACCATCACTCACACTGCAATCTTTCTCCCAGAGCACCTGTACCATCACTCACACTGCACTCTCTCTCCCAGGGAGCCAGTACCATCATTCACACTGCACTCTCTCTCCCAGGGCACCTGTACCATCACCCACACTGCACTCTCTCTCCCAGGGCACATGAACCATCACCCACACTGCACTCTCTCTCCCAGGGAGCCTGTACCATCACCCACACTGCACTCTCTCTCCCAGGGTGCCATATTATCACTCACACTGCACTCTCTTTCCCAGGGTGCCTGAACCATCACCCACACTGCACTCTCTCTCCCAGGGAGCCTGTACCATCACCCACACTGCAGTCTCTCTCCCAGGGTGCCATACTATCACTCACACTGCACTCTCTCTCCCAGGGAGC
Source organism: Rhinatrema bivittatum (assembly GCF_901001135.1). Classification (NCBI taxonomy): domain Eukaryota; kingdom Metazoa; phylum Chordata; class Amphibia; order Gymnophiona; family Rhinatrematidae; genus Rhinatrema; species Rhinatrema bivittatum. The sequence goes on along the minus strand of NC_042618.1, from coordinate 81,228,447 downwards.
CTGTACAATCACCCACACTGCACTCTCTCTCCCAGGGAGCCTGTACCACCACCCACACTGCATTCTCTCTCCCAGGGAGCCTGTACCATTGCCTTTACTGCACTCCCTCTCTCAGGGAGCCTGTACCATCACTCACACTGCACTCTCTCTCCCAGGGAGCCTGTACCATCACTCACACTGCACTTACTCCCCAGGGTGTCTGTACCATCACTCACACTGCATGCTTTCTCCCATAGCGCCTGTACCATCACTTATGCTGCACTCTCTCTCTCCCAGTGTGCGTGTATCACCACCCACACTGTATTCTCTCTCCCACGGAGCCTGTACCACCACCCACACTGCATTCTCTCTCACAGAGCACCTGTACCATCACCAATATTGCATTCTCTCTCCCAGGTGCCTGTACCATCACCCACATTGCACTCTCACTTCCAGGGCACATGTACCACCACCCACACTCCATTCTCTCTCCCAGGGAGCCTATACCATCACCCACACTGCACTCTCCCAGGGTGCCTGTACATCATTGACACTGCACTCTCTCTCCCAGGGTGCATGTACCACCACCCACACTCCATTCTCTCTCCCAGGGAGCCTATACCATCACCCACACTGCACTCTCTCTCCTAGGGTGCCTGAACCATCATCCATAATGCACTCCCTCTCCCAGGGAGCCTATACCATCACCCACACTACACTGCACTCTTTCTCCCAGAGCACCTGTACCATCATCCACACTGCACTCTCCCAGGGTGCCTGTACCATCATTGACACTGCACTCTCTCTCCCAGGGTGCATGTATCATCACTCACACTGCACTCTCTCTCCTAGGGAACCAGTGCCATCAATCATACTGCACTCCCTCTCCCAGCGCACCTGTGCCATCACCCACACTGCATTCTCTCTCCAAGGGTGCCTGTCACCCACATTGAACTCCCTCTCAGGGCACCTGTATCAGCAGCCACACTTCACTCCCACGGCACCTGTACCATCACTAAAACTGCACTCCCTCTCTCCCAGGAAGCCTGTACCATCACCCATACTGCACTTCCTCACTCAGGGAGCCTGTACCATCACCCACACTGCACACTCTATCCCAGGGTGCATGTACCATCACTCACACTGCACTCTATTTATTTATTTATTTAAGGTTTTTATATACCGGTATTCATGATAAAAATCACAACATGCTGGTTTACATTAAAACAGTGGTGCATAGAAAGAAAAAACAAACTGGAACTGTAGTGCGGAAGAAAGCAGTTACAAAAAACAGGGATGCTTAAACTGGGAGAGGAAGGAAAAAGAAAAGGTTAATAGCATTTTAAATATTTACAACGAACAGTTAAATGAGCTGGTTGTGTTATAGAACTTGAAGTTGAAGGACATTAGCTGGAGTCCGGGAAAGCTTGTTTGAAGAGCCAAGTCTTAAGTCTCTTCCTAAAGGTTGGGAGGCAGGGTTCCTGTCTTAGGTCTGGGGGAATGGAATTCCATAAAGGGGGACCGGCGGTAGAGAGGGCCCGATCTCTCAAGGTAATATGTCTATCACCTCGGGAATAAGTACCATCAATCATACTGCACTTTCTCTCCCAGAGAGCCTGTACCATCATTCACAATGTACTCTCTCTCCCAGGGAGCCTGTAACATCATTCACAATGTACTCTCTCTCCCAGGGAGCCTGTAACATCACTCACACCGCACTCTCTCTCCCAGGGAGCCTGTAACATCACTCACACTGCACTCTCTCTCCCAGGGAGCCTGTAACATCACTCTCACTGCACTACTTTTCCCAGGGAGCCTGTAACATCACTCTCACTGCACTCTCTCTCCCAGAGAGCCTGTACCATCACTCTCACTGCACTCTCTCTCCTAGGGAACCAGTACCATCAATCATACTGCACTACTTCTCCCAGGGAGCCTGTATCATCACTCACACTGCACTCTCTCTCCCAGGTAGCCTGTACCATCATTCACAATGCACTCTCTCTCCCAGGGTGCCTGTAACATCACTCTCACTGCACTCTGTCTCCCAGGGCACCTGTACCATCATTCACACTACACTCTCCCTCCCAGAGGACCTGTGCCATCACTCACACTACACTCTCTCTCCCAGAGAGCCTGTACCATCACTCACAATGTACTCTCTCTCCCAGGGAACCTGTACCATCTCTTATACTGCATGCTCTCTCCAGGGAGCCTGTACCATCACTCACACTGCACTGTCCCTCCCAGGGCGCCTGCACCATCACTCACACTGCACTCTCTCTCCCAGGGAGCCTATACCTTCACCCACACTGCACTCTCTCTACTAGGGTGCCTGTACCATCACCCATAATGCACTCCCTCTCCCAGGATGCCTATACCATCACCCACACTGCATTCTCCCAGGTTGCCTGTATCATCATTGATACTGCACTCTCTTTCCCAGGGTGCATGTACCATCACTCACACTGCACTCTCTCTCTCCTAGGGAACCAGTACCATCAATCATACTGCATTCCTTCACCCAGGGAGCCAGTACCATAACTTACACTGCACTCTCTCTCCCAGGGCACAAGTACCACCACCCACTTTGCATTCTCTCTCCCAGGGCAGCTGTACCATCATCCACATTGCACTTTCTCTCCTAGGTTGCCTGTACCATCACCCATAATGCACTCCCTCTCCCAGGGAGCCTGTACCATCACTCACACTGCATTCTCTCTCCCAGGGTGCCTGTACCATCATTGACACTGCACTCTCTCTCCCAGGGTGCATTCACCATAACTCACACTGCACTCCCTCTCCTAGGGAACCAGTACCATCAATCATACTATACTACTTCTCCCAGGGAGCCTGTATCATCACTAACACTGCACTCTCTATCCCAGAATGCCTGTATCATCACTCACACAGCACCTTCTCTCCCAGGTCACCTGTACCACCAGCCACACTGCACACCCTCTCCCAGGGCTCCTGTACCATCACCCACTCTGCATTCTCTCTCCCAGGGCGCCTGTCACACACATTGAACTCCCTCTCAGGGCACCTGTATCATCACCCACACTTCACTCCCACAGCACCTGTACCATCACTAAAACTGCACTCCCTTTCTCCCAGGAAGCCTGTACCATCACCCATACTGCACTTCCTCACTCAGGGAGCCTGTACCATCACCCACACTGCACCCACTTGACCAAGGCGCCTGTACCATCACCCACCCTGCACTCCCTCTTCCAAGGCGCATGTACCATAACCCTTACTGCACTCTCTTTCCCGGGGTGCTATACCATCACTGACACTTCACTCTCACTCCCAGGGCATCCGTACCATCACCCACACTGCACTCTCTCTGCCAGGGAGCCTGTACCATCAGCAACACTGCAATCTCTCCCCTAGGGAACCAGTACCATCAACCGGATTGATATGTATTGCATACAGGAATTCCGGTATATAAAAATTAAAAATAAATAAATAAAATAAACCATACTGCACTCTCTGTACCAGGGCACCTGTACCATCACCCACACAGCACTCTCTCTCCCAGGGAGCCTGTACCTTCCCTGATATTTACCTCTCTCTCAGGAAGCCTGTTCCATCACCCACACTGCACTTTCTCGCCAGGGCGCCTGTACCATCACTCACTGCCCTCTCTCTCCCAGGGAGCCTGTACCACCACCCACACTGCATTCTCTCTCCCAGGGAGCCTGTACCAACGCCCATACTGCATTCTCTCTCCCAGGGAGCCTGTACCAACGCCCATACTGCACTCCCTCTCCCAGGGAGCCTCTACCATCACTCACACTGCACTCTCTCTCCCAGGGCACCTGTACCATCACCCACACTGCACTCTCTTTCCCAGGGTGCCATACTATCACTCACACTGCACTCCCTCTCCCAGGGAGCCTGTACCTTCCCCCATAATGCACTCCCTCTCCCAGGGAGCCTGTACTACAACCCGCACTGCATTCCCTCTCCCAGTGTACCTGTACCATATCCCGCACTGCATTCAATCTCACAATGCACCTGTACGATATCCTGCACTGCACATCCTCTCTGAGGGTGCCTGTATGATCACCTGCACTGCGCTCGTCCCAGTGTGCCTGAGCTGTGTATAATTTGATTCTATAACTTGTTCTATGTCCAATTCTAAGGAGCCTGAGAAATGGCCACTAAAACCAATAGCTATGGTGACCTCAACTGATTTTGCAGGAACTTTAATAGCCTGGATTATAGACAGATATATTTCTGCACGAACTTCTTGGCAATTTCTACAGGATCTCATAGTGCAGGAAATATCCTCCCTTGTACAAATTGTTATGACAATAAAATTATCTGAATCACTGGGAGTTCCTGCAGATCTTACAGTTTAGGATGAAATGTCCTCCCCTATATCTAATCCAATTCTCAGGGAGCTGCTGCAGGATCTCACTGCGCAGGAGACAATGTCCTCCCCTGTATCTAATGCAGATCTCTGGGAGTTCCTGCAGGATCTCACAGCACAGGAGACAATGTCCTCCCCTGTATCTAATGCAGATCTCTGGGAGTTCCTGCAGGATCTCACAGCACAGGAGACAATGTCCTCCCCTGTATCTAATGCAGATCTCTGGGGCTTCCTGCAGGATCTCACAGCACAGGAGACAATGTCCTCCCCTGTATCTAATGCAGATCTCTGGGGCTTCCTGCAGGATCTCACAGCACAGGAGACAATGTCCTCCCCTGTATCTAATGCAGATCTCTGGGAGTTCCAGCAGGATCTCACAGTGCAGGAGACAATGTCCTCCCCTGTATCTAATGCAGATCTCTGGGGGTTCCTGCAGGATCTCACAGTGGAGGAGACAATGTCCTCCCCTGTATCTAATGGAGATCTCTGGGGGTTCCTGCAGGATCTCACAGCACAGGAGACAATGTCCTCCCTGTATCTAATGCAGATCTCTGGGAGTTCCTGCAGGATCTCACAGTGCAGGAGACAATGTCCTCCCCTGTATCTAATGCAGATCTCTGGGGGTTCCTGCAGGATCTCACAGCACAGGAGACAATGTCCTCCCTGTATCTAATGCAGATCTCTGGGAGTTCCTGCAGGATCTCACAGTGCAAGAGACAATGTCCTCCCCTGTATCTAATGCAGATCTCTGGGGGTTCCTGCAGGATCTCACAGCACAGGAGACAATGTCCTCCCTGTATCTAATGCAGATCTCTGGGAGTTCCTGCAGGATCTCCCAGCACAGGAGACAATGTCCTCCCCTGTATCTAATGCAGATCTCTGGGAGTTCCTGCAGGTTCTCACAGCACAGGAGACAATGTCCTCCCCTATATCTAATGCAGATTTCTGGGAGTTCCTGCAGGATCTCACAGCGCAGGAGACAATGTCCTCCCCTGTATCTAATGCAGATCTCTGGGAGTTCCTGCAGGATCTCACAGCACAGGAAACAATGTCCTCACCTGTATCTAATGCAAATTTCTGGACGTCCCTGCAGGATCTCAAAGGGCAGTCATGGAGAAGAGAAAGTGCCACGGAGCATCATCATCTAGGAGACAGATTTCAGATAAAGTGGCATTGCTTTCTTTTGTCCAGCTGACAGTGTGCTTGGGCTTCCAACATGCATGGACATTTAGCCAGACTGTGGGGCGTGTGAGGGAGGAAGGCATTTTCAAGTCTACCCCTGTCATTTCCGAGCTATGTTTTACTTGCACGGGTTGCAGATATAATGTCCACGGGTACTTTCAGCTCACAGAGCTTGTGGGCAGTGTTCAGGGGAAGCCTGTCTACAAATTATCTCCTTAAAGACATCTGACAGCAGGATCATCTGTGAAAAGGAGGAAAGGTAACCCAACACTTTTGCTGTCGTGTTTCATTGGGACAGTAATGAGTCAAAATTAACCGTGTTCCTGACACCAGGCTGGGTGAGACACTGGGTCAGTGCAGGTTCCTAGGGGAGAGTGTCACCTCACCTCACACCATGCTAGGATAATGGTCAGCACTGGCTCAGAGGGGAGAGTGCCACCTCACACCGTGCTAGGATAATGGTCAGCACTGGCTCAGAGGGGAGAGTGTCACCTCACACCGTGCTAGGATAATGGTCAGCACTGGCTCAGAGGGGAGAGTGTCACCTCACCTCACACCGTGCTAGGATAATGGTCAGCACTGGCTCAGAGGGGAGAGTGTCACCTCACTTCACACCGTGCTAGGATAATGGTCAGCACTGGCTCAGAGGGGAGAGTGTCACCTCACACCGTGCTAGGATAATGGTCAGCACTGGCTCAGAGGGGAGAGCGTCACCTCACACAGTGCTAGGATAATGGTCAGCAATGGCTCAGAGGGGAGAGTGTCACCTCACACCATGCTAGGTTAATGGTCAGCACTGGCTCAGAGGGGAGAGTGTCACCTCACACCGTGCTAGGATAATGGTCCGCACTGGCTCAGAGGGGAGAGCGTCACCTCACCTCACACCACGCTGGGATAATGGTCAGCACTGGCTTAGAGGGGAGAGTGTAGCCTCACACCATGCTGGGATAATGGTCAGCACTGGCTCAGAGGGGAGAGAGTCACCTCACCTCACACCGTGCTAGGATAATGGTCAGCACTGGCTCAAAGGGGAGAGTGTCACCTCACACCGTGCTAGGATAATGGTCAGCACTGGCTCAGAGGGAAGAGTGTCACCTCACACCGTGCTAGGATAATGGTCAGCACTGGCTCAGAGGGGAGAGTGTCACCTCACCTCACACCGTGCTAGGATAATGGTCAGCACTGGCTCAGAGGGGAGAGTGACACCTCACACCATGCTAGGATAATGGTCAGCACTGGCTCAAAGGGGAGAGTGTCACCTCACCTCACACCGTGCTAGGATAATGGTCAGCACTGGCTCAGAGGGGAGAGTGTCACCTCACACCGTGCTAGGATAATGGTCAGCACTGGCTCAGAGGGGAGAGTGTCACCTCACACCGTGCTAGGATAATGGTCAGCACTGGCTCAGAGGGGAGAGTGTCACCTCACCTCACACCGTGCTAGGATAATGGTCAGCACTGGCTCAGAGGGGAGAGTGACACCTCACACCATGCTAGGATAATGGTCAGCACTGGCTCAGAGGGGAGAGTCTCACCTCACACCATGCTAGGATAATGGTCAGCACTGGCTCAGAGGGGAGAGCGTCACCTCACCTCACACCATGCTAGGATAATGGTCAGCACTGGCTCAGAGGGGAGAGTGTCACCTCACACCATGCTAGGATAATGGTCAGCACTGGCTCAGAGGGGAGAGCGTCACCTCACCTCACACCATGCTAGGATAATGGTCAGCACTGGCTCAGAGGGGAGAGTCTCACCTCACACTGTGCTGGGATAATGGTCAGCACTGGCTCAGAGGGGAGAGTCTCACCTCACACTGTGCTAGGATAATGGTCAGCACTGGCTCAGAGGGGAGAGTGTCACCTCACCTCACACCGTGCTAGGATAATGGTCAGCACTGGCTCAGAGGGGAGAGTGTCACCTCACACTGTGCTAGGATAATGGTCAGCACTGGCTCAGAGGGGAGAGTCTCACCTCACACCGTGCTAGGATAATGGTCAGCACTGGCTCAGAGGGGAGAGTGTCACCTCACCTCACACCGTGCTAGGATAATGGTCAGCACTGGCTCAGAGGGGAGAGTGTCACCTCACACCGTGCTAGGATAATGGTCAGCACTGGCTCAGAGGGGAGAGTCTCACCTCACACCGTGCTAGGATAATGGTCAGCACTGGCTCAGAGGGGAGAGAGTCACCTCACACTGTGCTGGGATAATGGTCAGCACTGGCTCAGAGGGGAGAGTCTCACCTCACACTGTGCTAGGATAATGGTCAGCACTGGCTCAGAGGGGAGAGTCTCACCTCACACTGTGCTGGGATAATGGTCAGCACTGGCTCAGAGGGGAGAGTGTCACCTCACCTCACACCATGCTAGGATAATGGTCAGCACTGGCTCAGAGGGGAGAGTGTCACCTCACCTCACACCGTGCTAGGATAATGGTCAGCACTGGCTCAGAGGGGAGAGTCTCACCTCACACTGTGCTAGGATAATGGTCAGCACTGGCTCAGAGGGGAGAGTGTCACCTCACACCATGCTAGGATAATGGTCAGCACTGGCTCAGAGGGGAGAGTGTCACCTCACACCGTGCTAGGATAATGGTCAGCACTGGCTCAGAGGGGAGAGTCTCACCTCACACCGTGCTAGGATAATGGTCAGCACTGGCTCAGAGGGGAGAGTCTCACCTCACACCATGCTAGGATAATGGTCAGCACTGGCTCAGAGGGGAGAGCGTCACCTCACCTCACACCATGCTAGGATAATGGTCAGCACTGGCTCAGAGGGGAGAGTGTCACCTCACTTCACACCGTGCTAGGATAATGGTCAGCACTGGCTCAGAGGGGAGAGTGTCACCTCACACCGTGCTAGGATAATGGTCAGCACTGGCTCAGAGGGGAGAGTGTCACCTCACACAGTGCTAGGATAATGGTCAGCAATGGCTCAGAGGGGAGAGTGTCACCTCACACCATGCTAGGTTAATGGTCAGCACTGGCTCAGAGGGGAGAGTGTCACCTCACACCGTGCTAGGATAATGGTCAGCACTGGCTCAGAGGGGAGAGCGTCACCTCACCTCACACCACGCTGGGATAATGGTCAGCACTGGCTTAGAGGGGAGAGTGTAGCCTCACACCATGCTGGGATAATGGTCAGCACTGGCTCAGAGGGGAGAGAGTCACCTCACCTCACACCGTGCTAGGATAATGGTCAGCACTGGCTCAAAGGGGAGAGTGTCACCTCACACCGTGCTAGGATAATGGTCAGCACTGGCTCAGAGGGGAGAGTCTCACCTCACACTGTGCTAGGATAATGGTCAGCACTGGCTCAGAGGGGAGAGTGTCACCTCACACCGTGCTAGGATAATGGTCAGCACTGGCTCAGAGGGGAGAGTGTCACCTCACCTCACACCGTGCTAGGATAATGGTCAGCACTGGCTCAGAGGGGAGAGTGTCACCTCACCTCACACCGTGCTAGGATAATGGTCAGCACTGGCTCAGAGGGGAGAGTGTCACCTCACACCATGCTAGGATAATGGTCAGCACTGGCTCAGAGGGGAGAGTGTCACCTCACACCGTGCTAGGATAATGGTCAGCACTGGCTCAGAGGGGAGAGCGTCACCTCACACCGTGCTAGGATAATGGTCAGCACTGGCTCAGAGGGGAGAGCGTCACCTCACACCGTGCTAGGATAATGGTCAGCACTGGCTCAGAGGGGAGAGCGTCACCTCACACCATGCTAGGATAATGGTCAGCACTGGCTCAGAGGGGAGAGCGTCACCTCACACTGTGCTAGGATAATGGTCAGCACTGGCTCAGAGGGGAGAGTCTCACCTCACACTGTGCTAGGATAATGGTCAGCACTGGCTCAGAGGGGAGAGCGTCACCTCACACCGTGCTAGGATAATGGTCAGCACTGGCTCAGAGGGGAGAGTCTCACCTCACACCGTGCTAGGATAATGGTCAGCACTGGCTCAGAGGGGAGAGTCTCACCTCACACCGTGCTAGGATAATGGTCAGCACTGGCTCAGAGGGGAGAGTGTCACCTCACACCGTGCTAGGATAATGGTCAGCACTGGCTCAGAGGGGAGAGTCTCACCTCACACCATGCTAGGATAATGGTCAGCACTGGCTCAGAGGGGAGAGTCTCACCTCACACCGTGCTAGGATAATGGTCAGCACTGGCTCAGAGGGGAGAGTGTCACCTCACACAGTGCTAGGATAATGGTCAGCACTGGCTCAGAGGGGAGAGTCTCACCTCACACTGTGCTAGGATAATGGTCAGCACTGGCTCAGAGGGGAGAGTCTCACCTCACACCGTGCTAGGATAATGGTCAGCACTGGCTCAGAGGGGAGAGTCTCACCTCACACCGTGCTAGGATAATGGTCCGCACTGGCTCAGAGGGGAGAGTGTCACCTCACACTGTGCTAGGATAATGGTCAGCACTGGCTCAGAGGGGAGAGTCTCACCTCACACCGTGCTAGGATAATGGTCAGCACTGGCTCAGAGGGGAGAGTGTCACCTCACACTGTGCTGGGATAATGGTCAGCACTGGCTCAGAGGGGAGAGTGTCACCTCACCTCACACCATGCTAGGATAATGGTCAGCACTGGCTCAGATGGGAGAGTGTCACCTCACCTCACACCATGCTAGGATAATGGTCCGCACTGGCTCAGAGGGGAGAGCGTCACCTCACCTCACACCATGCTAGGATAATGGTCAGCACTGGCTCAGAGGGGAGAGTGTCACCTCACCTCACACCATGCTAGGATAATGGTCAGCACTGGCTCAGAGGGGAGAGTCTCACCTCACACTGTGCTAGGATAATGGTCAGCACTGGCTCAGAGGGGAGAGTCTCACCTCACACCGTGCTAGGATAATGGTCAGCACTGGCTCAGAGGGGAGAGTCTCACCTCACACCGTGCTAGGATAATGGTCAGCACTGGCTCAGAGGGGAGAGTCTCACCTCACACCGTGCTAGGATAATGGTCAGCACTGGCTCAGAGGGGAGAGTCTCACCTCACACCGTGCTAGGATAATGGTCAGCACTGGCTCAGAGGGGAGAGTGTCACCTCACACCGTGCTAGGATAATGGTCAGCACTGGCTCAGAGGGGAGAGTCTCACCTCACACCGTGCTAGGATAATGGTCAGCACTGGCTCAGAGGGGAGAGTCTCACCTCACACCGTGCTAGGATAATGGTCAGCACTGGCTCAGAGGGGAGAGTCTCACCTCACACCGTGCTAGGATAATGGTCAGCACTGGCTCAGAGGGGAGAGTGTCACCTCACACCATGCTAGGATAATGGTCAGCACTGGCTCAGAGGGGAGAGTCTCACCTCACACCGTGCTAGGATAATGGTCAGCACTGGCTCAGAGGGGAGAGCGTCACCTCACACCGTGCTAGGATAATGGTCAGCACTGGCTCAGAGGGGAGAGCGTCACCTCACACTGTGCTAGGATAATGGTCAGCACTGGCTCAGAGGGGAGAGTGTCACCTCACACCGTGCTAGGATAATGGTCAGCACTGGCTCAGAGGGGAGAGCGTCACCTCACACTGTGCTAGGATAATGGTCAGCACTGGCTCAGAGGGGAGAGTCTCACCTCACACCGTGCTAGGATAATGGTCAGCACTGGCTCAGAGGGGAGAGTCTCACCTCACACCGTGCTAGGATAATGGTCAGCACTGGCTCAGAGGGGAGAGTGTCACCTCACACCGTGCTAGGATAATGGTCAGCACTGGCTCAGAGGGGAGAGTGTCACCTCACACTGTGCTAGGATAATGGTCAGCACTGGCTCAGAGGGGAGAGTCTCACCTCACACCGTGCTAGGATAATGGTCAGCACTGGCTCAGAGGGGAGAGTCTCACCTCACACCGTGCTAGGATAATGGTCAGCACTGGCTCAGAGGGGAGAGTGTCACCTCACACCGTGCTAGGATAATGGTCAGCACTGGCTCAGAGGGGAGAGTCTCACCTCACACTGTGCTAGGATAATGGTCAGCACTGGCTCAGAGGGGAGAGTCTCACCTCACACCGTGCTAGGATAATGGTCAGCACTGGCTCAGAGGGGAGAGTGTCACCTCACACTGTGCTAGGATAATGGTCAGCACTGGCTCAGAGGGGAGAGTCTCACCTCACACTGTGCTAGGATAATGGTCAGCACTGGCTCAGAGGGGAGAGTCTCACCTCACACCGTGCTAGGATAATGGTCAGCACTGGCTCAGAGGGGAGAGTCTCACCTCACACCGTGCTAGGTTAATGGTCAGCACTGGCTCAGAGGGGAGAGTCTCACCTCACACCGTGCTAGGATAATGGTCAGCACTGGCTCAGAGGGGAGAGTCTCACCTCACACCGTGCTAGGATAATGGTCAGCACTGGCTCAGAGGGGAGAGTGTCACCTCACACTGTGCTAGGATAATGGTCAGCACTGGCTCAGAGGGGAGAGCGTCACCTCACACTGTGCTAGGATAATGGTCAGCACTGGCTCAGAGGGGAGAGTGTCACCTCACACTGTGCTAGGATAATGGTCAGCACTGGCTCAGAGGGGAGAGTCTCACCTCACACTGTGCTAGGATAATGGTCAGCACTGGCTCAGAGGGGAGAGTCTCACCTCACACCGTGCTAGGATAATGGTCAGCACTGGCTCAGAGGGGAGAGTCTCACCTCACACCGTGCTAGGATAATGGTCAGCACTGGCTCAGAGGGGAGAGTCTCACCTCACACCGTGCTAGGATAATGGTCAGCACTGGCTCAGAGGGGAGAGCGTCACCTCACCTCACACCATGCTAGGATAATGGTCAGCACTGGCTCAGAGGGGAGAGTGACACCTCACCTCACACCGTGCTAGGATAATGGTCAGCACTGGCTCAGAGGGGAGAGTGACACCTCACCTCACACCGTGCTAGGATAATGGTCAGCACTGGCTCAGATGGGAGAGTGTCACCTCACCTCACACCGTGCTAGGATAATGGTCAGCACTGGCTCAGAGGGGAGAGTGACACCTCACCTCACACCGTGCTAGGATAATGGTCAGCACTGGCTCAGATGGGAGAGTGTCACCTCACCTCACACTGTGCTAGGATAATGGTCAGCACTGGCTCAGAGGGGAGAGCGTCACCTCACACCGTGCTAGGATAATGGTCAGCACTGGCTCAGAGGGGAGAGTCTCACCTCACCTCACACCATGCTAGGATAATGGTCAGCACTGGCTCAGAGGGGAGAGTCTCACCTCACACTGTGCTAGGATAATGGTCAGCACTGGCTCAGAGGGGAGAGTCTCACCTCACACCGTGCTAGGATAATGGTCAGCACTGGCTCAGAGGGGAGAGTCTCACCTCACACCGTGCTAGGATAATGGTCAGCACTGGCTCAGAGGGGAGAGTGTCACCTCACACTGTGCTAGGATAATGGTCAGCACTGGCTCAGAGGGGAGAGTGTCACCTCACACTGTGCTAGGATAATGGTCAGCACTGGCTCAGAGGGGAGAGTGTCACCTCACCTCACACCGTGCTAGGATAATGGTCAGCACTGGCTCAGAGGGGAGAGTCTCACCTCACACCGTGCTAGGATAATGGTCAGCACTGGCTCAGAGGGGAGAGTGTCACCTCACCTCACACCATGCTAGGATAATGGTCAGCACTGGCTCAGAGGGGAGAGCGTCACCTCACACCGTGCTAGGATAATGGTCAGCACTGGCTCAGAGGGGAGAGTCTCACCTCACACCGTGCTAGGATAATGGTCAGCACTGGCTCAGAGGGGAGAGTCTCACCTCACACCGTGCTAGGATAATGGTCAGCACTGGCTCAGAGGGGAGAGTCTCACCTCACACCGTGCTAGGATAATGGTCAGCACTGGCTCAGAGGGGAGAGCGTCACCTCACCTCACACCACGCTGGGATAATGGTCAGCACTGGCTCAGAGGGGAGAGTGTCACCTCACACCGTGCTAGGATAATGGTCAGCACTGGCTCAGAGGGGAGAGTGTCACCTCACACCGTGCTAGGATAATGGTCAGCACTGGCTCAGAGGGGAGAGCGTCACCTCACCTCACACCATGCTAGGATAATGGTCAGCACTGGCTCAGAGGGGAGAGCGTTGTCTAAGACTTGCTGAAGTTACACAGCAGACATCATGAGTGCCCCAGCCGAGGATGCATGAACAGCTTCAAACATCAGAAAATTATTTTCTTCGCCTGCTGTAGAGCGTGAGCCAGGCCTAGGACCTGTCTCCACCTCGACCTCGCTGCCCTGGGCATGCTGGCAGCACTTCCTGCTAGCACCGCACTGCCAGTGCTCCTGCACGACATTTCCTGGCCTCATCAGATCTGTTTTGGAATTTTAGTGCAAGACCTTGTGACCGCCACGTTCAATATAATTCCGAATTGACTGCGTGACCTGGCTTGGGGTTTAGGAATACGATGTCTTCCCTGAGATTGTGCTCTGGGGATGTTTCTGCCCGGAGGGAATCCTCTTCCGCTGTGGTCCTTTTCCCATGACATACAAGGACACGCGAGGCTGTGCTTCTCCCCCTCCCCAGGTACTGACGGTTACATGTGTGACCCCGCCAGGCACCCGAGAAGCAGAGGAACGTATAACCGCCCCCATTCTCCCAGTGCTTACTATAATCTGAATACGTGGTAAGGAAACCCTCCAGTATACACCTTACTCACCCCATCCCCTGCTGAACCAGCAACGGGGGAGTCCCCAGGGAGAGAGGTGCTGCCCTGCCAGCTGCTGAGACACCCAGGGAGATCCTGGGCCCTCGACCCCTGTGCTACTGGACACACCTAGCCCTGTAGCAATGCACATAAGAGACTGTAAGCTCCACGGAGCAGGTCTGCAGGAAATGCATTCATTAATTATAGGATTTAAAAGCAGCCTCGGAAAGGTGGGTTTTAGACTGGAGCTGAACACGACCAGAGAGGGGGCAGGACGCAGCGACTCAGGAAGTCTGTTCCAGGCAGGCAGGTGGAAAGCACGGCCCGGGTGGGGTAGGACATGGACAGGTAAGAGCAAGACAGACTTCAGGATCAGGGTGCAGGGAGAGAGAGAGGAGAAGCACTGTGGTGTGAACGCATTCGTAGGCAAGGAACAGGGCACGGGATAAATCAGCACAGACTAGAAATAGAAGCATTCAGACAAAAACTCAACTGGGAACTCCAAGCCAGACGCTGTACGAGGTGCAACACTGGAGAAACGGAGACTGGACCTGCTGAGTCACTAATGAGAGAGATCCCACAACACTCCCACTGCTGAGTCACTAATGCGAGAGATCCCACAACACTCCCACTGCTGAGTCACTAATGAGAGAGATCCCACAACACCCCCACCGCTGAGTCACTAATGAGAGAGATCCCACAACACTCCCACCGTTGAGTCACTAATGAGAGAGATCCCACAACACCCCCACTGCTGAGTCACTAATGAGAGAGATCCCACAACACTCCCACCGCTGAGTCACTAATGAGAGAGATCCCACAGCACTCCCACCGCTGAGTCACTGAGAGAGATCCCACAACACTCCCACCGCTGAGTCACTAATGAGAGAGATCCACAGCACTCCCACCGCTGAGTCACTAATGAGAAAGATCCCACAACACTCCCACCGCTGAGTCACTAATGAGAGAGATCCCACAACACTCCCACTGCTGAGTCACTAATGAGAGAGATCCCACAACACTCCCACTGCTGAGTCACTGAGAGATATCCCACAACACTCCCACCGCTGAGTCACTAATGAGAGATATCCCACAACACTCCCACTGCTGAGTCACTAATGAGAGCTTCCTCCCTCACCTAACCCTGCTGAGTCACTACTGAGAGAGATCCCACAGCACTCCCACTGCTGAGTCACTAATGAGAGATATCCCACAACACTCCCACTGCTGAGTCACTAATGAGAGCTTCCTCCCTCACCTAACCCTGCTGAGTCACTAATGAGAGATATCCCACTACCCTCCCACTGCTGAGTCACTAATGAGAGAGATCCACAGCACTCCCACCGTTGAGTCACTAATGAGAGAGATCCCACAGCACTCCCACCGCTGAGTCACTGAGAGAGATCCCACAACACTCCCACCGCTGAGTCACTAATGAGAGAGATCCCACAGCACTCCCACCGCTGAGTCACTAATGAGAGAGATCCCACAACACTCCCACCGCTGAGTCACTAATGAGAGAGATCCCACAACACCCCCACTGCTGAGTCACTAATGAGAGAGATCCCACAACACTCCCACCGCTGAGTCACTAATGAGAGAGATCCCACAGCACTCCCACCGCTGAGTCACTGAGAGAGATCCCACAACACTCCCACCGCTGAGTCACTAATGAGAGAGATCCACAGCACTCCCACCGCTGAGTCACTAATGAGAGAGATCCCACAACACTCCCACTGCTGAGTCACTAATGAGAGAGATCCCACAACACTCCCACTGCTGAGTCACTGAGAGATATCCCACAACACTCCCACCGCTGAGTCACTAATGAGAGATATCCCACAACACTCCCACTGCTGAGTCACTAATGAGAGCTTCCTCCCTCACCTAACCCTGCTGAGTCACTAATGAGAGAGATCCCACAGCACTCCCACCGCTGAGTCACTAATGAGAGAGATCCCACAGCACTCCCACTGCTGAGTCACTAATGAGAGATATCCCACAACACTCCCACTGCTGAGTCACTAATGAGAGCTTCCTCCCTGACCTAACCCTGCTGAGTCACTAATGAGAGATATCCCACTACCCTCCCACTGCTGAGTCACTAATGAGAGAGATCCACAGCACTCCCACCGTTGAGTCACTAATGAGAGAGATCCCACAGCACTCCCACCGCTGAGTCACTGAGAGAGATCCCACAACACTCCCACCGCTGAGTCACTAATGAGAGAGATCCCACAGCACTCCCACCGCTGAGTCACTAATGAGAGAGATCCCACAACACCCCCACCGCTGAGTCACTAATGCGAGAGATCCCACAACACTCCCACCGCTGAGTCACTAATGACAGAGATCCCACAACACCCCCACCGCTGAGTCACTAATGCGAGAGATCCCACAACACTCCCACTGCTGAGTCACTAATGCGAGAGATCCCACAACACTCCCACTGCTGAGTCACTAATGAGAGCTTCCTCCCTCACCTAACCCTGCTAGGTCACTAATGAGAGAGATCCCACAACACCCCCACTGCTGAGTCACTAATGAGAGAGATCCCACAACACTCCCACTGCTGAGTCACTAATGAGAGCTTCCTCCCTCACCTAACCCTGCTGAGTCACTAATGAGAGAGATCCCACAACACCCCCACTGCTGAGTCACTAATGAGAGAGATCCCACAGCACTCCCACTGCTGAGTCACTAATGAGAGAGATCCCACAACATTCCCACTGCTGAGTCACTAATGAGAGAGATCCCACAACACTCCCACTGCTGAGTCACTAATGAGAGAGATCCCACAGCACTCCCACTGCTGAGTCACTAATGAGAGAGATCCCACAGCACTCCCACTGCTGAGTCACTAATGAGAGAGATCCCACAACACCCCCACTGCTGAGTCACTAATGAGAGAGATCCCACAGCACTCCCACTGCTGAGTCACTAATGAGAGAGATCCCACAGCACTCCCACTGCTGAGTCACTAATGAGAGAGATCCCACAACACCCCCACTGCTGAGTCACTAATGAGAGAGATCCCACAACACTCCCACTGCTGAGTCACTGACAGAGATCGCACAACACTCCCACTGCTGAGTCACTAATGACAGAGATCCCACAATACCCCCACTGCTGAGTCACTAATGAGAGAGATCCCACAACACCCCCACTGCTGAGTCACTAATGAGAACTTCCTCCCTCACCTAACCCTGCTGAGTCACTAATGAGAGAGATCCCACAACACTCCCACTGCTGAGTCACTAATGAGAGCTTCCTCCCACACCTAACCCTGCTGAGTCACTAATGAGAGAGATCCCACAACACCCCCACTGCTGAGTCACTAATGAGAGCTTCCTCCCCCACCTAACCCTGCTGAGTCACTAATGATAGAGATCCCACAACACTCCCACTGCTGAGTCACTAATGAGAGCTTCCTCCCTCACCTAACCCTGAGTCACTAATGAGAGCTTCCTCCCTCACCTAACCCTGAGTCACTAATGAGAGAGATCCCACAACACTCCCACTGCTGAGTCACTAATGAGAGAGATCCCACAACACCCCCACTGCTGAGTCACTAATGAGAGAGATCCCACAACACCCCCACTGTTGAGTCACTAATGAGAGAGATCCCACAACACTCCCACTGCTGAGTCACTAATGAGAGAGATCCCACAGCACTCCCACTGCTGAGTCACTAATGAGAGAGATCCCACAGCACTCCCACTGCTGAGTCACTGACAGAGATCCCACAACACTCCCACTGCTGAGTCACTAATGACAGAGATCCCACAACACCCCCACTGCTGAGTCACTAATGACAGAGATCCCACAACACTCCCACTGCTGAGACACTAATGAGAGCTTCCTCCCCCACCTAACCCTGCTGAGTCACTAATGAGAGAGATCCCACAACACCCCCACTGCTGAGTCACTAATGAGAGAGATCCCACAACACCCCCACTGCTGAGTCACTAATGAGAGAGATCCCACAACACTCCCACTGCTGAGACACTAATGAGAGAGATCCCACAACACTCCCACTGATGAGACACTAATGAGACCTTCCTCCCCCACCTAACCCTGCTGAGTCACTAATGAGAGAGATCCCACAACACCCCCACTGCTGAGTCACTAATGAGAGAGATCCCACAACACCCCCATTGCTGAGTCACTAATGAGAGAGATCCCACAACACTCCCACTGCTGAGACACTAATGAGAGAGATCCCACAACACTCCCACTGCTGAGTCACTAATGAGAGAGATCCCACAGCACTCCCACTGCTGAGTCACTAATGAGAGAGATCCCACAGCACTCCCACTGCTGAGTCACTAATGAGAGAGATCCCACAACACCCCCACTGAGTCACTAATGAAAGAGATCCCACAACACTCCCACTGCTGAGACACTAATGAGAGAGATCCCACAACACTCCCACTGCTGAGTCACTAATGAGAGCCTCCTCCCCCACCTAACCCTGCTGAGTCATTAATGAGAGAGATCCCACAACACCCCCACTGCTGAGTCACTAATGAGAGAGATCCCACAACACTCCCACTGCTGAGTCACTAATGAGAGAGATCCCACAACACTCCTACTGCTGAGACACTAATGAGAGCTTCCTCCCTTACCTAACCCTGCTGAGTCACTAATGAGAGAGATCCCACAACACCCCCACTGCTGAGTCACTAATGAGAGAGATCCCACAACACTCCTACTGCTGAGTCACTGAGAGCTTCCTCCCTCACCTAACCCTGCTGAGTCACTAATGAGAGAGATCCCACAACACTCCCACTGCTGAGTCACTAATGAGAGCTTCCTCCCTCACCTAACCCTGCTGAGTCATTGAGAGAGATCCCACAACACCCCCACTGCTGAGTCACTAATGAGAGAGATCCCACAACACTCCCACTGCTGAGTCACTAATGAGAGAGATTCCACAACACTCCCACTGCTGAGTCACTGAGAGAGATTCCACAACAATCCTACTGCTGAGTCACTAATGAGAGAGATTCCACAACACTCCCACTGCTGAGTCACTAATGAGAGAGATCCCACAACACCCCCACTGCTGAGTCATTAATGAGAGAGATCCCACAACACCCCCACTGCTGAGTCACTAATGAGAGAGATCCCACAACACTCCCACTGCTGAGTCACTAATGAGAGAGATCCCACAACACTCCCACTGCTGAGTCACTAATGAGAGAGATCCCACAACACTCCCACTGCTGAGTCACTGAGAGCTTCTTCCCCCACCTAACCCTGCTGAGTGATTAATGAGAGAGATCCCACAACACCCCCACTGCTGAGTCACTAATGAGAGCTTCCTCCCTCACCTAACCCTGCTGAGTCATTAATGAGAGAGATCCCACAACACCCCCACTGCTGAGTAACTAATGAGAGCTTCCTCCCTCACCTAACCCTGCTGAGTCATTAATGAGAGAGATCCCACAACACCCCCACTGCTGAGTAACTAATGAGAGAGATCCCACAACACTCCCACTGCTGAGTCACTAATGAGAGCCTCCTCCCCCACCTAACCCTGCTGAGTCACTAATGAGAGAGATCCCACAACACTCCCACTGCTGAGTCACTAATGAGAGAGATCCCACAACACTCCTACTGCTGAGACAATAATGAGAGCTTCCTCCCTTACCTAACCCTGCTGAGTCACTGAGAGAGATCCCACAACACCCCCACTGCTGAGTCACTAATGAGAGAGATCCCACAACACCCCCACTGCTGAGTCACTAATGAGAGCTTCCTCCCCCACCTAACCCTGCTGAGTCACTAATGAGAGAGATCCCACAACACCCCCACTGCTGAGTCACTAAAGAGAGCTTCCTCCCTCACCTAACCCTGAGTCACTGAGAGAGATCCCACAACACTCCCACTGCTGAGTCACTAATGAGAGCTTCCTCCCTCACCTAACCCTGCTGAGTCACTAATGAGAGAGATCCCACAACACCCCCACTGCTGAGTCACTAATGAGAGAGATCCCACAACACTCCCACTGCTGAGTCACTAATGAGAGATCCCTCAACACTCCCACTGCTGAGTCACTAATGAGAGAGATCCCACAACACTCCCACTGCTGAGTCACTGAGAGAGATCCCACAGCACTCCCACTGCTGAGTCACTAATGAGAGAGATCCCACAACACTCCCACTGCTGAGTCACTAATGAGAGATCCCTCAACACTCCCACTGCTGAGTCACTAATGAGAGAGATCCCACAACACCCCCACTGCTGAGTCACTGAGAGAGATCCCACAACACTCCCACTGCTGAGTCACTAATGAGAGAGATCCCACAACACTCCCACTGCTGAGTCACTGAGAGAGATCCGACAGCACTCCTACTGTTGAGTCACTGAGAGAAATCCCACAGCACTCCCACTGCTGAGTCACTAATGAGAGAGATCCCACAGCACTCCCACTGCTGAGTCACTAATGAGAGAGATCCCACAACACCCCCACTGCTGAGTCACTGAGAGAAATCCCACAGCACTCCCACTGCTGAGTCACTAATGAGAGAGATCCCACAACACTCCCACTGCTGAGTCACTGAGAGAGATCCCACAGCACTCCCACTGCTGAGTCACTAATGAGAGAGATCCCACAGCACTCCCACTGCTGAGTCACTGACAGAGATCCCACAACACTCCCACTGCTGAGTCACTAATGACAGAGATCCCACAACACCCCCACTGCTGAGTCACTAATGACAGAGATCCCACAACACTCCCACTGCTGAGACACTAATGAGAGCTTCCTCCCCCACCTAACCCTGCTGAGTCACTAATGAGAGAGATCCCACAACACCCCCACTGCTGAGTCACTAATGAGAGAGATCCCACAACACCCCCACTGCTGAGTCACTAATGAGAGAGATCCCACAACACTCCCACTGCTGAGACACTAATGAGAGAGATCCCACAACACTCCCACTGCTGAGACACTAATGAGAGAGATCCCACAACACTCCCACTGCTGAGACACTAATGAGACCTTCCTCCCCCACCTAACCCTGCTGAGTCACTAATGAGAGAGATCCCACAACACCCCCACTGCTGAGTCACTAATGAGAGAGATCCCACAACACTCCCACTGCTGAGACACTAATGAGAGAGATCCCACAACACTCCCACTGCTGAGTCCCTAATGAGAGAGATCCCACAGCACTCCCACTGCTGAGTCACTAATGAGAGAGATCCCACAACACCCCCACTGAGTCACTAATGAAAGAGATCCCACAACACTCCCACTGCTGAGACACTAATGAGAGAGATCCCACAACACTCCCACTGCTGAGTCACTAATGAGAGAGATCCCACAGCACTCCCACTGGTGAGTCACTAATGAGAGAGATCCCACAGCACTCCCACTGCTGAGTCACTGACAGAGATCCCACAACACTCCCACTGCTGAGTCACTAATGACAGAGATCCCACAACACCCCCACTGCTGAGTCACTAATGAGAGAGATCCCACAGCACCCCCACTGCTGAGTCACTAATGAGAGAGATCCCACAACACTCCCACTGCTGAGACACTAATGAGAGAGATCCCACAACACTCCCTCTGCTGAGACACTAATGAGAGAGATCCCACAACACTCCCACTGCTGAGACACTGAGAGCTTCCTCCCCCACCTAACCCTGCTGAGTCACTAATGAGAGAGATCCCACAACACCCCCACTGCTGAGTCACTAATGAGAGAGATCCCACAACACTCCCACTGCTGAGACACTGAGAGAGATCCCACAACACTCCCACTGCTGAGTCACTAATGAGAGCTTCCTCCCTCACCTAACCCTGCTGAGTCATTAATGAGAGAGATCCCACAACACCCCCACTGCTGAGTCACTAATGAGAGAGATCCCACAACACCCCCACTGAGTCACTAATGAAAGAGATCCCACAACACTCCCACTGCTGAGTCACTAATGAGAGAGATCCCACAACACCCCACTGCTGAGTCACTAATGAGAGAGATCCCACAACACTCCCACTGCTGAGACACTAATGAGAGAGATCCCACAACACTCCCACTGCTGAGACACTAATGAGAGAGATCCCACAACACTCCCTCTGCTGAGACACTAATGAGAGAGATCCCACAACACTCCCACTGCTGAGTCATTAATGAGAGAGATTCCACAACACCCCCACTGCTGAGTCACTGAGAGCTTCTTCCCCCACTTAACCCTGCTGAGTCATTAATGAGAGAGATCCCACAACACCCCCACTGCTGAGTCACTAATGAGAGCTTCCTCCCTCACCTAACCCTGCTGAGTCATTAATGAGAGAGATCCCACAACACCCCCACTGCTGAGTCACTAATGAGAGAGATCCCACAACACTCCCACTGCTGAGTCACTAATGAGAGCCTCCTCCCCCACCTAACCCTGCTGAGTCATTAATGAGAGAGATCCCACAACACCCCCACTGCTGAGTCACTAATGAGAGAGATCCCACAACACTCCCACTGCTGAGTCACTAATGAGAGAGATCCCACAACACTCCTACTGCTGAGACACTAATGAGAGCTTCCTCCCTTACCTAACCCTGCTGAGTCACTAATGAGAGAGATCCCACAACACCCCCACTGCTGAGTCACTAATGAGAGAGATCCCACAACACTCCTACTGCTGAGTCACTGACAGAGATCCCACAACACTCCCACTGCTGAGTCACTAATGACAGAGATCCCACAACACCCCCACTGCTGAGTCACTAATGACAGAGATCCCACAACACTCCCACTGCTGAGACACTAATGAGAGCTTCCTCCCCCACCTAACCCTGCTGAGTCACTAATGAGAGAGATCCCACAACACCCCCACTGCTGAGTCACTAATGAGAGAGATCCCACAACACCCCCACTGCTGAGTCACTAATGAGAGAGATCCCACAACACTCCCACTGCTGAGACACTAATGAGAGAGATCCCACAACACTCCCACTGCTGAGACACTAATGAGAGAGATCCCACAACACTCCCACTGCTGAGACACTAATGAGACCTTCCTCCCCCACCTAACCCTGCTGAGTCACTAATGAGAGAGATCCCACAACACCCCCACTGCTGAGTCACTAATGAGAGAGATCCCACAACACCCCCACTGCTGAGTCACTAATGAGAGAGATCCCACAACACTCCCACTGCTGAGACACTAATGAGAGAGATCCCACAACACTCCCACTGCTGAGTCCCTAATGAGAGAGATCCCACAGCACTCCCACTGCTGAGTCACTAATGAGAGAGATCCCACAACACCCCCACTGAGTCACTAATGAAAGAGATCCCACAACACTCCCACTGCTGAGACACTAATGAGAGAGATCCCACAACACTCCCACTGCTGAGTCACTAATGAGAGAGATCCCACAGCACTCCCACTGGTGAGTCACTAATGAGAGAGATCCCACAGCACTCCCACTGCTGAGTCACTGACAGAGATCCCACAACACTCCCACTGCTGAGTCACTAATGACAGAGATCCCACAACACCCCCACTGCTGAGTCACTAATGAGAGAGATCCCACAGCACCCCCACTGCTGAGTCACTAATGAGAGAGATCCCACAACACTCCCACTGCTGAGACACTAATGAGAGAGATCCCACAACACTCCCTCTGCTGAGACACTAATGAGAGAGATCCCACAACACTCCCACTGCTGAGACACTGAGAGCTTCCTCCCCCACCTAACCCTGCTGAGTCACTAATGAGAGAGATCCCACAACACCCCCACTGCTGAGTCACTAATGAGAGAGATCCCACAACACTCCCACTGCTGAGACACTGAGAGAGATCCCACAACACTCCCACTGCTGAGTCACTAATGAGAGCTTCCTCCCTCACCTAACCCTGCTGAGTCATTAATGAGAGAGATCCCACAACACCCCCACTGCTGAGTCACTAATGAGAGAGATCCCACAACACCCCCACTGAGTCACTAATGAAAGAGATCCCACAACACTCCCACTGCTGAGTCACTAATGAGAGAGATCCCACAACACCCCACTGCTGAGTCACTAATGAGAGAGATCCCACAACACTCCCACTGCTGAGACACTAATGAGAGAGATCCCACAACACTCCCACTGCTGAGACACTAATGAGAGAGATCCCACAACACTCCCTCTGCTGAGACACTAATGAGAGAGATCCCACAACACTCCCACTGCTGAGTCATTAATGAGAGAGATTCCACAACACCCCCACTGCTGAGTCACTGAGAGCTTCTTCCCCCACCTAACCCTGCTGAGTCATTAATGAGAGAGATCCCACAACACCCCCACTGCTGAGTCACTAATGAGAGCTTCCTCCCTCACCTAACCCTGCTGAGTCATTAATGAGAGAGATCCCACAACACCCCCCACTGCTGAGTCACTAATGAGAGAGATCCCACAACACTCCCACTGCTGAGTCACTAATGAGAGCCTCCTCCCCCACCTAACCCTGCTGAGTCATTAATGAGAGAGATCCCACAACACCCCCACTGCTGAGTCACTAATGAGAGAGATCCCACAACACTCCCACTGCTGAGTCACTAATGAGAGAGATCCCACAACACTCCTACTGCTGAGACACTAATGAGAGCTTCCTCCCTTACCTAACCCTGCTGAGTCACTAATGAGAGAGATCCCACAACACCCCCACTGCTGAGTCACTAATGAGAGAGATCCCACAACACTCCTACTGCTGAGTCACTGAGAGCTTCCTCCCTCACCTAACCCTGCTGAGTCACTAATGAGAGAGATCCCACAACACTCCCACTGCTGAGTCACTAATGAGAGCTTCCTCCCTCACCTAACCCTGAGTCATTAATGAGAGAGATCCCACAACACTCCTACTGCTGAGTCACTGAGAGCTTCCTCCCTCACCTAACCCTGCTGAGTCACTAATGAGAGAGATCCCACAACACCCCCACTGCTGAGTCACTAATGAGAGAGATCCCACAACACTCCCACTGCTGAGTCACTAATGAGAGAGATTCCACAACACTCCCACTGCTGAGTCACTGAGAGAGATTCCACAACAATCCTACTGCTGAGTCACTAATGAGAGAGATTCCACAACACTCCCACTGCTGAGTCACTAATGAGAGAGATCCCACAACACCCCCACTGCTGAGTCATTAATGAGAGAGATCCCACAACACCCCCACTGCTGAGTCACTAATGAGAGAGATCCCACAACACTCCCACTGCTGAGTCACTAATGAGAGAGATCCCACAACACTCCCACTGCTGAGTCACTGAGAGCTTCTTCCCCCACCTAACCCTGCTGAGTGATTAATGAGAGAGATCCCACAACACCCCCACTGCTGAGTCACTAATGAGAGCTTCCTCCCTCACCTAACCCTGCTGAGTCATTAATGAGAGAGATCCCACAACACCCCCCACTGCTGAGTAACTAATGAGAGCTTCCTCCCTCACCTAACCCTGCTGAGTCATTAATGAGAGAGATCCCACAACACCCCCACTGCTGAGTAACTAATGAGAGAGATCCCACAACACTCCCACTGCTGAGTCACTAATGAGAGCCTCCTCCCCCACCTAACCCTGCTGAGTCACTAATGAGAGAGATCCCACAACACTCCCACTGCTGAGTCACTAATGAGAGAGATCCCACAACACTCCTACTGCTGAGACACTAATGAGAGCTTCCTCCCTTACCTAACCCTGCTGAGTCACTGAGAGAGATCCCACAACACCCCCACTGCTGAGTCACTAATGAGAGAGATCCCACAACACCCCCACTGCTGAGTCACTAATGAGAGCTTCCTCCCCCACCTAACCCTGCTGAGTCACTAATGAGAGAGATCCCACAACACCCCCACTGCTGAGTCACTAAAGAGAGCTTCCTCCCTCACCTAACCCTGAGTCACTGAGAGAGATCCCACAACACTCCCACTGCTGAGTCACTAATGAGAGCTTCCTCCCTCACCTAACCCTGCTGAGTCACTAATGAGAGAGATCCCACAACACCCCCACTGCTGAGTCACTAATGAGAGAGATCCCACAACACTCCCACTGCTGAGTCACTAATGAGAGATCCCTCAACACTCCCACTGCTGAGTCACTAATGAGAGAGATCCCACAACACTCCCACTGCTGAGTCACTGAGAGAGATCCCACAGCACTCCCACTGCTGAGTCACTAATGAGAGAGATCCCACAACACTCCCACTGCTGAGTCACTAATGAGAGAGATCCCACAACACTCCTACTGCTGAGTCACTAATGAGAGATCCCTCAACACTCCCACTGCTGAGTCACTAATGAGAGAGATCCCACAACACCCCCACTGCTGAGTCACTGAGAGAGATCCCACAACACTCCCACTGCTGAGTCACTAATGAGAGAGATCCCACAACACTCCCACTGCTGAGTCACTGAGAGAGATCCGACAGCACTCCCACTGTTGAGTCACTGAGAGAGATCCCACAACACTCCCACTGCTGAGTCACTAATGAGAGAGATCCCACAGCACTCCCACTGCTGAGTCACTAATGAGAGAGATCCCACAACACCCCCACTGCTGAGTCACTGAGAGAAATCCCACAGCACTCCCACTGCTGAGTCACTAATGAGAGAGATCCCACAACACTCCCACTGCTGAGTCACTGAGAGAGATCCCACAGCACTCCCACTGCTGAGTCACTAATGAGAGAGATCCCACAGCACTCCCACTGCTGAGTCACTAATGAGAGAGATCCCACAACACTCCCACTGCTGAGTCACTAATGAGAGAGATCCCACAACACTCCCACTGCTGAGTCACTGAGAGAGATCCACAGCACTCCCAGTGCTGAGTCACTAATGAGAGAGATCCCACAACACTCCCACTGCTGAGTCACTAATGAGAGAGATCCACAGCACTCCCAGTGCTGAATCACTAATGAGAGAGATCCCACAACACCCCCACTGCTGAGTCACTAATGAGAGAGATTCCACAACACTCCCACTGCTGAGTCACTAATGAGAGAGATCCCACAGCACTCCCACTGCTGAGTCACTAATGAGAGAGATCCCACAACACCCCCACTGCTGAGTCACTGAGAGAAATCCCACAGCACTCCCACTGCTGAGTCACTAATGAGAGAAATCCCACAGCACTCCCACTGCTGAGTCACTAATGAGAGAGATCCCACAGCACTCCCACTGCTGAGTCACTAATGAGAGAGATCCCACAGCACTCCCACTGCTGAGTCACTAATGAGAGAGATCCCACAGCACTCCCACTGCTGAGTCATTAATGAGAGAGATCCCACAACACTCCCACTGCTGAGTCACTAATGAGAGAGATCCCACAGCACTCCCAGTGCTGAGTCAATAATGAGAGAGATCCCACAACACTCCCAGTGCTGAGTCACTAATGAGAGAGATCCCACAACACTCCCACTGCTGAGTCACTAATGAGAGAGATCCACAGCACTCCCAGTGCTGAATCACTAATGAGAGAGATCCCACAACACCCCCACTGCTGAGTCACTAATGAGAGAGATCCCACAACACTCCCACTGCTGAGTCACTAATGAGAGAGATTCCACAACACTCCCACCGCTGAGTCACTAATGAGAGAGATCCCACAGCACTCCCACCGCTGAGTCACTAATGAGAGAGATCCCACAGCACTCCCACCGCTGAGTCACTAATGAGAGAGATCCCACAGCACTCCCACCGCTGAGTCACTAATGAGAGAGATCCCACAACACCCCCACCGCTGAGTCACTAATGAGAGAGATTCCACAACACTCCCACTGCTGAGTCACTAATGAGAGAGATTCCACAACACTCCCACTGCTGAGTCACTAATGAGAGAGATTCCACAACACTCCCACTGCTGAGTCACTAATGAGAGATATCCCACAGCACTCCCACTGCTGAGTCACTAATGAGAGATATCCCACAACACTCCCACTGCTGAGTCACTAATGAGAGAGATCCCACAGCACTCCCACTGCTGAGTCACTAATGAGAGAGATCCCACAACACCCCCACTGCTGAGTCACTAATGAGAGAGATTCCACAACACTCCCACTGCTGAGTCACTAATGAGAGAGATTCCACAACACTCCCACTGCTGAGTCACTAATGAGAGATATCCCACAGCACTCCCACTGCTGAGTCACTAATGAGAGATATCCCACAACACTCCCACTGCTGAGTCACTAATGAGAGAGATCCCACAGCACTCCCACTGCTGAGTCACTAATGAGAGCTTCCTCCCTCACCTAACCCTGCTGAGTCACTAATGAGAGAGATCCCACAGCACTCCCACTGCTGAGTCACTAATGAGAGATATCCCACAACACTCCCACTGCTGAGTCACTAATGAGAGCTTCCTCCCTCACCTAACCCTGCTGAGTCACTAATGAGAGAGATCCCACAACACCCCCTCTGCTGAGTCACTAATGAGAGAGATCCCACAACACCCCCACTGCTGAGTCACTAATGAGAGAGATCCCACAACACTCCCAGTGCACAAACCCTCAGCAGGAGAAGCAGGGATTACAGGTGGGGACAGCACCAGACCGCTCCCACCCCTGATGTACTAGGGGGGAGAGTGAGGCGGGGCAGCACTAATAAGAGGCTTTGCTTGCACTCAGGCACTGATCAGAGATTCCCACCTCTCCCCCCGCTGAGGCACTGATGACAGAGGTCACCCAGTAAGTTTCCCAGTCTTACACAGCAGGCTCTCTTTTACAGTTGTAAAGCACCAAGTCTCAGCATCCCTGCTTCCCCAAACTTGTCTGGCTTAGGTAAAGCGGCGTTTTTCCTCTGGACGGGATAAAGTGGATAAGCCCCCTTTTATCTCCTGGCATCCGTGTCATGAAGTCAATCCTTGTCCTGAGGAGACCTCACCTATATTTGTTTTGATTGTGGGATGTCCGGCACATCTGCCCTTCTCCCCTCCGGTCAGCATTAACATGCAGCGATGGATGCCAGCTACACGCACCTGCAACTTGCATGTCAGACAATCTGCAGAGGTTTTTCCCTGTGACATCGTTATACACGGACAATGCAGCACATACTAAGGGCAGGCACAGCACATTAGAGATGTGAATCGTGTGATCGATCGTCTTAACGATCGATTTCGGCTGGGAGGGGGAGGGAATCGGATCGTCACCGTTTGGGTTTTTTAAATATCGTGAAAATCGTGTAAATCGAAAACCGGCACACTAAAACATCCCTAAAACCCACCCCGACCCTTTAAAATAAATCCCCCACCCTCCCGAACCCCCCCAAAATGCCTTAAATTACCTGGGGTCCAGAGGAAGGGTCCCGGTGTGATCTTTTACTCTCGGACCTCCAGTGCTTGTAGAAATGGCGCCGGCGCTACCTTTGACCTGTCATATGACAGGTCAAAGGTAGCGCCGGCGCCATTTTGTTTTTTGTCCCCCGAGGTCAGGAGCGTAGGAGATCGCTCCCGGACCCCCGCTGGACCCCCAGGAATTTTTGGCCAGCTTGGGGGGGGGGGGGGCCTCCTGACCCCCACAAGACTTGCCAAAAGTCCAGCGGGGGTCCGGAATGACCTCCTGCAGTCGAATCGTGTTGTCTACGGCCTTCACCTCTATCCTCTTTCACTCCCCCTCCCCACAATCCCCGCACTCTTTCCATTCTTCCCCCCACAATCCCCTCTCACCCTCCCCCCAAGATTCTCTCACCTCCCT
Organism: Rhinatrema bivittatum; assembly: GCF_901001135.1. Lineage (NCBI taxonomy): Eukaryota > Metazoa > Chordata > Amphibia > Gymnophiona > Rhinatrematidae > Rhinatrema > Rhinatrema bivittatum. The sequence goes on along the minus strand of NC_042618.1, from coordinate 81,198,577 downwards.
CACTTCCACCCCCCAAGATCCCCCCCCCCCTAACCTTCAGTCCCGTCTGGAAGAGAGGCCTCATGGGTGGCAGGTGGGAGAACGCATTAAATCTGCTCCCCATTGCCCCTCCCTCGCCCTGGCACTGCCCTGAACCCCTCACTCACCCTCCAAAGATGAGAAAGTGGCCCCGGGTGGGGCAAAGCCGTGAGCCTCCTCCTCTTTCAGACCATGCAGGGTGAGTAAGGGCATGGGGGCAGGGTCGGGGGTGACGGCACAGAGAGGAAATAATGCGCCACCCCACCTGCTGCCACCGAGGCCTCTCTTCCCAGCAGGACAGGTCTGGGCAGCACAGAGAGGGGCGGCCTGAGCTCTTGGCTTGTCAAAGGTAAAAACCTGGGCGAGGCTGCGGCCCCTCCCATCCCCACGCCTGTGGTTGTAGGGATAGACATAGGGGAAGGGGGAGGGAGAAGACCCCAGAGGGAGTAAGACCTGAGACAGCACTGCAGACTCTGGGTGCGACCCCAGTGATCCTCATCTGCTGACATCTTCTGCACTTCTATTGCTCATAGTCCACCATGAATATTCATGGATGAATTGCAGGAGAGCAGCCATAAGCTTTATCACATGGATGGGGCTTGCGTTTCATTGGATGGGGAGGGAGTTTATTCCAGGGTAAGGCTGCCAGCAGAGAAAGCTCCACCACAAAGGATGGGCAGAGAGTAGAGAGAGCAAGGTGGGAGAGGAGCAGAAAGCGAGGAAGACCATGGATGCATCTAGAACTGGAGCACTGTGCATATCCTGGGAGTGGTAAGAATGGAGCTTAAAGGGCCATTGGTTCTTTCCTGCTGCTAATCTTCGTTCCTGGAAAACCACAGCTCAGTCCAGATGCGTGGCCTTTTCATCCCTACCAGCAGATGGAGACAGAGCGCAAAGCTTCACTGCCAAAATACTGCGTGAGGCACCGAGCTCCACAGAGGAGAGGACTCACACGGGCAGCAGAGGAGCTCGTGAAGCACTGAAAGCGCCCCCCAGCCTCTCTCCCAAGCTTTGAAGCAAAGGAAGCGAGAGGGTGAAGCCACGCGTGACCCCCGCAGCAGCTCCCGCACGGGGGAGACGTGGGTGCGCTGTGGGCAGCCGGCTCGGTGAGTTACCGTGGCTGCCAGAGCTCCTCTCAGAGCAAGTCCCGTCCGGTGCACGTTCTCCCCGTCCGGCAGAGGATGTAGGGGAAACGAGGAGGGGCTGCCTGCACCGAGCTACCCGTGCTCTGCCTGCCCGCCTATTCATTGCCACACGCCGGGATTCACATGACGAGGCGGTGGCTAGGGCCAGAGGGGATGCAATTCAGCAGCTTCCTAACGCACAGGCGGATATTTCATTAACTCCCCCATCAGTAGGGTAATGGTATCTGCTAATGCATGGGGCAGATCAGTCAGCGGCAGCCACCACCCCTTACCCGGATAAGAGTTCACCCACACATTTTCTGCTTCTCCCTCTCTTTTACGGGTTTTAAGGTCCAGCGCAGCAGCGTTAGAAGCGAGAGCGCATCTCTGACCTTTGCAATTAAGTTTCCAGCGCTAAGAATATTCCGGCCAGGCCGACGCCCTGCTCTGCATTGGGTGGGGGGAGAGGGGTACTTAATGCCCTCATTTGCATGGGATTTCCCTGCGCGGGTGCTAAGCAGCGCCGCCACCTCAGAACGCGCCTTGCTGCTTTGGCGGTAAAGTTTACGCCCGCACGATGAGCCTTTAAACGCAGGCAAAGCAGCGCATTGGCCAGGGCCTGCGACAGAGCCGTAAGCGGCGGGAATACAGCACCGATAATGCCTCGGGACCAGGCCCCTGGTGAGGCCTCACCCGGAGCACTCAGAAAGCTTATGGACGGGCCGGAGGGGCTCCAGAGAGAGAGAGAGGCCTGCCAAACGGGTCCAGGTGTGCGGGAAACGCCCCAGGCGCAGGCGAGGAGGGAGCATGGAGGTCCCGCGGAGAGAGGGGGCCGCAGGGGCGGGTCACACGGGAATAATCAGAGCTGAGCGGCACATGCGACCCGGCTCTTCCTGCTGATAAACTGGGTCTTCTCTGAAGTAGCTGAGACCCCATTTCTCATTCTGATTTCTGCGCTAGATCTCTCGGTCCAGTGCCCCCTCCTGCATGTGCAGAGCCCAGGCCCCTTCCTCTGCCCCCCTCAATGCCACCCGAGCTGCCCCTCCCTTCCCACAGGCCTGGGGGACGCTGGCTCCGGCTCTGGCGCTGCACAACGCCCTCGCTGTATCGCGCCCGCATCGCACTTTCCAGTTTCACCTGCGCGCAGAAAGCGAAAGGTCCCAGCAGGCTCGGCGCCTCGGAGGTGGGGGAGTCTGAACATTGCTTATCATGGCTTCATGTGTAACAGCGCTGTCACCCCCAGAGCTTCCAGTGACCCGAGAGTCCCAGATTCTCAGACAAAAAGGATCAAGGAGGCAAGAAAGCAAACAGCAGGGAGACGTCTGATGGTTCAGGGAAGGAGTTCAGCACATCCCCAGAGCAGAGAAGAGGAAGGGTCAATGAAGCAGAGGCTTACATTACTGTGTGGTAATGTATTCTGTGCAGATCACGTGTGTGTCTGTGTGTGTGCGCACGTGTATCTGGTGGTGATGGTGGGGGCAGAGGTGAGTAAGTCCAGTGTGAGTGCGAGGTGTCTGTATTAAGGTAGGGTATTAGTGTGTGTGTGTGTGTGCGCACGTGTGTCTGGTGGTGATGGTGGGGGCAGAGGTGAGTAAGTCCAGTGTGAGTGCGAGGTGTCTGTATTAAGGTAAGGTATTAGTGTGTGTGTGTGTGTGTGCGCACGCGTGTCTGGTGGTGATGGTGGGGGCAGAGGTGAGTAAGTCCAGTGTGAGTGCGAGGTGTCTGTATTAAGGTAGGGTATTAGTGTGTGTGTGTGTGTGTGTGCGCACGTGTGTCTGGTGGTGATGGTGGGGGCAGAGGTGAGTAAGTCCAGTGTGAGTGCGAGGTGTCTGTATTAAGGTAGGGTATTAGTGTGTGTGTGTGCACACGCGTGTCTGGTGGTTATGATGGGGAGCAGAGGTGAGTAAGTCCAGTGTGAGTGCGAGGTGTCTGTATTAAGGTAGGGTATTAGTGTGTGTGTCTGTGTGTGTGCGCACGTGTGTCTGGTGGTGATGGTGGGGGCAGAGGTGAGTAAGTCCAGTGTGAGTGCGAGGTGTCTGTATTAAGGTAAGGTATTAGTGTGTGTGTGTGTTTGTGTGTGCGCACGCGTGTCTGGTGGTGATGGTGGGGGCAGATGTGAGTAAGTCGAGTGTGAGGTGTGTGTATTAAGGTAGGGTATTAGTGGGTGCAGAGTTATTAGCTAGCACTGAATTCCTCCTAGAATCGCCAGGTTTTTACCAATTTCCTGAAGGTGATGTGGTCTGGGGCCAGGATGTTGCACAGGACTGGGGCACAGCCTTTGAATGCTGCCGTTTGTGAGTGCTGCCGTTTGTGAGTGCTGCTTGGGGATGAGTTCACGGGTGGGCCAAGTATGAGATCTTGTAGGTGGTGCTGGAGCTGCTGAGGTAGGTTGGAGCTAGGTGTGTTGCAGATTTGTAGGTCAGGCTCTTGAGTTTGATACATAAAGGGGCGAATTTTAAATGGGTTAAGCGCATAAGTTACGCGCGTAACCCTTAAAAAAACCCTCCTGCGCGCACCGAGCCTATTTTGCATAGGCTTGGCGGGGTGCGTAAATCCTGGGGCTTTGCTAGGGGGGCATGTCGGGGGGCGGCGCGATGTTTGGGGGCCTTCCGGGGGCGTGGTGCCAGCCCGGGGGCATTCTGGGGGCGTGGCTAAGGCCTCCGGACCAGCCCCCGGGTCGGGGGCCGGTGGCCCGCCGGCGCGCGACTTACGCCTGCCTCGAGCAGGCGTAACTTTTAAGATAAAGGTGGGGGGGGGTTTAGATAAGTCTGGGGGGGGGGAGGTTAGGGAGGGGAAGGGAGGGGAAGGTGGGGGGAGGCGGAAGGAAAGTTCGAGGCCGCTCCGACCTCGGATCTCAATAGATACGCGACTACGTGCGTATCTATTGAGATCCGGTGCACTTTTGTTTGCGCCTGGTGAGTGAAGAAAAGTACGAGCTTGTGCTTTTTTAAAAAATGTACCCCACAGTGAGGTAGATTTTATAAAACTACGCCCGCGCGTACTTTCGTTCGTGCACCAGGCGCAAACAAAAATACGGGGTCGGAGCGCGCAAGGGGGTGCACATTTGTGCAACTTGCGCGCACCGAGCCCTGCGTGCACTGCCCGTTCCCTCCGAGGCCGCTCTGAAATCGGAGCGGCCTCGGAGGAAACTTTCCTTCGGCCTCCCCCCACCTTCCCCTCCCTTCCCCTACCTAACCCATCCCCCTCAGCCCTATCTACAGGCGTAACTTGCGTGCGATTCCCCGGCCCGGGAGTGATTTCGGAGGCCTCGGCCACGCCCCTGGAACGCCCCCGAATGACACGCCCCCAACACGCCCCCCCAGGAAAGCCCCGGGACTTACACGCGTCCCGGGGCTTGCACGCGCGCGCCAAGCCTACTCAACATAGGCTCGGCGCGCGCAGGGGTTACTTCTGCCAGGTTTTCAGGGGGGACGCGCTTACCCTTTTGAAAATCTGGCCCACTGTTTGTGGAATCAATGCCGTCCGGCAGGGGACAGAGCTGGAAGAAAGCAGTTTTGGTTACTGCAGAAACCTGAGCTACAGCAGGGCCCAGTCAGCATAGCAAATCCCGCTCCGTTCTGTCTTAGGACTTCACTCGCACAATTGCACAAATGGGGACATTCAGGACAGGTGATGCTGACTGTGCTGAAACCACGGAAGACATCAGTGTCCTTGACTTACGTCAGGATATGCAGGACCTTTGGCGCTTGCCGTGAGAGGAAAAACACATCCCGTGTATTCTGCACTTTCAGCGAGAGGCAAGGCATTAGCCCTCGGCCCGTTGAGGGTGCAAGCAGTGGCTACAGCCTGCTACAGGGGACAGGTTGGACACTGTCCCTGGCGGTGCATCCAGACAGGGTGCACGTCCTCAGGGGACTGAAGCACGCGCCTGCCACTTCAGCCCTTAACCCCGCCGTGGAAGCTGAAGACGGTGCTTTTGGTCCCCATCTGATCAGCGAGGAGTATCAGCGAGGAGTATCTGCAGGCTCCAGGCACCGTCCTGCCGGGGTCCCTACTTGACGTTTGTAAAAGAGGAGGTCACCCTCAGGCTGCTGCCATCCCTTCTTGCCCAAGCTGCTACTGGGATTTCACCTGAAGGTCTCCCTGCCCTGCTTCAGCAACTCCGAATGTGCAGGTAGCCAGAGGGATCTGCATTTCCTGCATGTGCGAAGGGCATTGCTGTTACCTGAAAACCACAAATTAGTTTTGCAAGTCAGACCTTTCATTCTGTTCGGTGGAGCCCAGAAGGAAGAAGCAGCATCAAAGGTGTCCAGTGCTGGGTGGATTAAAGAGGCCATAGCTTTGACCTTACATAGCTAAAGGGAAGCCAGTCCCAAGGGGACTGCGATCTCACTCTGCCGGGGCGCAGGCCGCATCCTGGGCAGAAAGCAGACCGAGCTCTTCAGCAGAGACATGTAAGGCAGGAACCTGGGCCTGGCTGCACTTGTTAACCAAACCCCAGAGGAGAGACTTGCAGGTGAAAGGGGTTATTGAAGCAGCCCTGGCCCACTCCCACGTGGCATTGTCACTGCCCAGGTACAGCTCATAGGTCTGGACGGGTCTGGCAGGAAGATGGGGAAGTTAGAATCTTACTGCTAATTTCCTTTCCTTGAGTCCTGCCAGACTAGTCCAGAGCCCATCCCGAATATAATGGGGAGAAAGAAGCATTAAAAGAAAAAGAGAGACAGCAAGGCTCTATTAAAAGCATTTTCTTTCTATTCCCAGACTGGAAACGAAGAACAGGGAGACTGCTCCAATTCTTTTTTTTTATTTTATGCGTTTTCGCTATTCTTTGTTGGTAAAGATTTTTTTTTTAAGTTACTCCAGGGGAACTCAGTCACTAGGTTGGGCCAAAAGTCTGCTAATGTCTTCCCCTGTTGTACCAGACTAGAGAGAAGAGGGACATCCATTCCAACATTTCACTCTGTGCCTCCATTTGTTGCTAGGAAGTATAAATCACACAATTATGGACTGGTCTGGCAGGACTCAAGGAAAGGAAATTAGCAAGTAAGATTCTCATTTCACACTTACTCTCCCTACCCCACAGCTTATTGTCTGTGCTTATTCCAGGCATCCTTCTCCCTCACCCTCAGCTAAGGATCCTCTGTGCTTATCCCAGGCTTTACCCCTCACTCCCCCACAGCTAAGGATCCTCTGTGCTTATCCCAGGCTTTACCCCTCACTCCCTCACAGCTAAGGATCCTCTGTGCTTATCCCAGGCTTTACCTCTCACTCCCCCACAGCTAAGGATCCTCTGTGCTTATCCCAGGCTTTACCCCTCACTCCCTCACAGCTAAGGATCCTCTGTGCTTATCCCAGGCTTTACCCCTCACTCCCTCACAGCTAAGGATCCTCTGTGCTTATCCCAGGCTTTACCCCCTCACTCCCCCACAGCTAAGGATCCTCTGTGCTTATCCCAGGCTTTACCCCTCACTCCCTCACAGCTAAGGATCCTCTGTGCTTATCCCAGGCTTTACCCCTCACTCCCTCACAGCTAAGGATCCTCTGTGCTTATCCCAGGCCTTTACCCCTCACTCCCCCACAGCTAAGGATCCTCTGTGCTTATCCCAGGCTTTACCCCTCACTCCCTCACAGCTAAGGATCCTCTGTGCTTATCCCAGGCTTTACCTCTCACTCCCTCACAGCTAAGGATCCCCTGTGCTTATCTCAGGTTTTAAATTCATTTTCTGCTTTTGTTGCAGCAGCTTCCCTGGGAGGTTGTGGCATGCACCGGGCTTTCTGTTAAGAGATTGTCCTTTGGTCTCACCTGAATTTATCCCTTTTAAGCCTCCTTTGATGATCTCTCATTCCAGATCTTCATTTTCACTGAAACCAATGTTAGTGCCTGGATTTACGGTAGTGAAGTTTAAGGCTCTCTGTTTCCTGTCCTCCTCTGCAGGGTGCATCTCATCTGATAGGCTTTGGGTGCCCGTTCTCTGCCCTGCCTCCCTGGTCTGTATCCATTCGGAGCTAAGGCATCCAGTGTGGGATGCAGTACTCCTGATTCTCCTCTTGTTTTTGCCTGTTAGTTGTGCCTCTGAGATGGAAGCTTTCATCCTTTGCCTCTGGTCAGCGCCTTGCCCCCTATGTTTGGATCTGGGTCACACCCTCACTTTCAGGCCGTTCTCCTGGTCACTGCACATGAAGAGCCCATCCCTATCCTGTATTGCTCTCTGGCACTTTTGCCTTTTACTGATTCTGGCTTGGAGCCCTCTTGCCAGGAAGACGAAGGCTTAGTCCCCTCCTCTCTTGATGTATTGCTCAGGGGTTGAAGGTGGGGTCTGTTCCCCTTTTTATCTCAGTGGGGGGGGGGGGGGTGCCCTGCTGTGGTTTGGCTTCAGGTCTGACTCCACCCTTCCTGCACAGTAAGACCCCCCCCCCCCCCCGCTGCTCATCCAGCTCTGCCAGTAAAGCTCCCCCGAGTCTGAAGGTCCTGAGAGAGGGAGCCCCGGCTCCGCAGCACTGAGGCTCTGGCCGGGACTGCCTGCAAGCCGCCTGGCTGATAATAATAATAATAATATCCTGTGTAGTACATAAATGCCAGGGGGTGCAGCCGCCCGTTTCTGATGCGAGCCCAGGAGTGGACTGGCCCTGGCAGGGAGGCTGGAGAGGGGCCGAGGTCTGCACTTCCAGGTCCCTGAATGTTTCTGCTTGAGTGCAGGTCCCTCAGAGCGGGGCTCAGCCGCCCACACCCCCCCCTCGCTCCCAGGACGCAGAGCCCCCTTGCCAGGCGCTTGCTGGGCACTCATATCCTATGCAGGGGGAGATGAGCAGGTCGCTGACTGATATATTCCTAAAGCGTCCGCCGTTCCTGCTATCTCTCTATCTCTCTCACTCTCTCTGCTGCGCCCTGCCCCGTGCAGGCACAGGTGAGCTGCACTATCTTCCCTGAATAATGAGCTTGTCAGGCGCCTCCTCAGCGCCCCGTGGTCAGTGGGTCCCAGCGCAGGCAGCCCCCGGGACCATTTGCCCAGGAAGATGGTGATGAATGCCCCCTGTCAGGCTGAGATTCTCCCTTCACTCAGGAGGGTGCAATATCTCGGCTGCTACCCCAAATAATTTATCAACGTGTGCGGAGCTGAAGACAGGAGGCATCCAAGCCCTGGAGATGGATGGAGAGCACCTGCTGCTTTAATATTTAACGCTCTCGGGCGGCTTTGCATTCTCAGTGTCTCCCACAAACCCGCCCCCCACCTCCAGGTCTCCCCCCAGGCTCCTCTGCTTTTTCTCCCCGCTCTCTGAAACCCAGACTGTGATGGCAGGGAGGTCCTGCTGCTGATCTCTGGCTTTTCCCCAATCACTGCTTTGCTCTGTGTGTTTCCTGTCTCTAGTTTATTAAGCTTTATATACCCTCGTGTCGGGTAATCCATGACAACGGCTTACAAAGAAATGAAATGCAACTGTACATAAATCATCAATAAAACAAATTACCAACAGTAATGTAACTATAAGATAATAAATAATACAAAACTTAAACCGTAAAACTGATACAGTGTGAAATGTGTGTTCCAGGTGCTCTTCAGTCGCCTCCCCCAATTCCCCAGGAAGCAGATCCATGTGTGGCCACCCCATCCCCCCCATTACAGGGGGAAAGGGGCCGAAAGTCCTGTTTAAGGAGTTTTGTAGGTTGAGTGTTTGTCAGATTTGGTCCTGCTCCTGCATGCTTTCCAGCTGTTTTGGGGAGGAGGGGGGGAAGAGCAGTTATAATAGAACGAATTGACAACTAATCCCTGGGTCCGGATGGTATATACCCCAGCGTTCTGAAAGAACTGAAAAGTAAAATTGCAGACTTATTACTGGTAATCGCTAACTTCTCATTCAAATCAGCTGCGGTACCTGAAGACTGGAGGGTGGCCAACAAAATGCCCATTTTTAAAAATGGCTCAAGGGTTGATCCAGGAAATTACAGACCAGTGAGCCTGACGTCAGTGCTGGGAAAAATGGTAGAAACTTTTCTGAAGAACAGAATTACTGGCCATCTGGAGAGACAAAGATTAATGGGGCAGAGGCAACATGGATTTAGCAAAGGGAAGTTTTGTCTTACAAATCTGTTGGATATTTTTAAAGGGCTTAATAAACATGCGGAGAAGGGTTGGGTTGATAATAGTGTGTTGATAAACATGCGGAGAAGGGTTGGGTTGATAGTAGTGTGTTAATAAGCATGCGAAGAAGGGTTGGGTTGATAATAGTGTGTTAATAAACATGCGGAGATAGGTTGGGTTGATAATAGTGTGTAAATAAACATGTGGAGAAGGGATGGGTTGATAATAGTGTGTTAATAAACATGTGGAGAAGGGTTGGGTTGATAGTGTGTTAATAAACACGTGGAGAAGGGTTGGGTTGATAATAGTGTGTTAATAAACATGCGGAGAAGGGTTGGGTTGATAGTAGTGTGTTAATAAACATGCGAAGAAGGGTTGGGTTGATAATAGTGTGTTAATAAACACGTGGAGAAGGGTTGGGTTGATAATAGTGTGTAAATAAACACGTGAAGAAGGGATGGGTTGATAATAGTGTGTTAATAAACATGCGGAGAAGGGTTGGGTTGATAATAGTGTGTTAATAAACACGTGGAGAAAAGTTGGGTTGATAATAGTGTGGTGTTAAACACGTGGAGAAGGGTTGGGTTGATAATAGTGTGTTAATAAACACGCGAAGAAGGGATGGGTTGATAATAGTGTGTTAATAAACACGCGGAGAAGGGTTGGGTTGATAATAGTGTGTTAATAAACACGTGAAGAAGGGTTGGGTTGATAATAGTGTGTTAAACACGTGGAGAAGGGTTGGGTTGATAATAGTGTGTTAATAAACATGCGGAGAAGGGTTGGGTTGATAATAGTGTGTTAAACACGTGGAGAAGGGTTGGGTTGATAATAGTGTGTTAATAAACACGCGGAGAAGGGTTGGGTTGATAATAGTGTGTTAATAAACACACGGAGAAGGGTTGGGTTGATAATAGTGTGTTAAACACGTGGAGAAGGGTTGGGTTGATAATAGTGTGTTAAATACGTGAAGAAGGGTTGGGTTGATAATAGTGTGTTAATAAACACGTGGAGAAGGGTTGGGTTGATAATAGTGTGTTAATAAATACGTGAAGAAGGGTTGGGTTGATAATAGTGTGTTAATAAACACGTGGAGAAGGGTTGGGTTGATAATAGTGTGTTAATAAATACGTGAAGAAGGGTTGGGTTGATAAGTGTGTCTGGATTTTCAAAAGGCATTTGACAAAGCCCCTCATGAGAGGATCAGCATGAGGGGCTTTGAGAGAGCCATTGCTCATCCCGGTTACGAGCAGGAAGGATTGGACCTCTCGTTTGGGATACTACTGGGCACTTAGGACCAGACTGGCCGCAGCTGGATGCAGGAAGCTGGGTTTGATGGGCCTTTGGTCTGACTCCGTAGGGCATTTCTGACGTTCCTGTGGCACTCCACCCCCCGGGCTGCTATTCCCAACTGTTTGTATTTATGGAGGAGGTAGAATAGTTGCAGGGACATACAATGCGTGGGCATTCACCGTGTACATTCTCTTCTTTCCCACCTCCTCAGAAATAAAGTGGTGGACTTTGATTTTTTGAATTGAGCCTTCAAGGCCACAGGGGAAATGTTTTTAAGGAGCAGAGAAAAGACTCCGTTTATGCCCAGCGCACAAGGATAGATCCAGCTGCATTCTCCTGTGTGGCCGCCGTGGCAGAACTCTGGGGCTGCTTCCCACGAGCCACATGATCGGGAACACTGGCGCCTCAGCTACGTCACTGCTCAGATGCCTCCTAGTCACCGTTCCCACTCCGGGCTACGTGAGAACCGGTGTGCTGGGCCAGCCCGAGGGTCCATCCAGCCCAGTGGCCTGGCTGTTTCCAGCCGTGGCCAATCCAGGTCACAAGTACCTGTCGGGATCCCCTACAGCTTATACCCAAAGGCAAAAAACAGCTTTCCCCAATTTTCAATTTATTAAATTCTTACCGTCCATTATACAATCACAATGGAAAGGGAAAAAGCACACAAATTGGAATATCTGAAGAATAAGCTTCAAGAAACAAAAATGCACGAGTCTGAAGTCGCAAGATAGTTCCAGTGCACATTAAATCAATAAAGGAGAAAGAAAACAGAAAAGTGCAATTCAGCATTGCACTAACCCAGGGAGAAATGTGAGCAGTTCTATCAGTAAGAGAGTCCCCCTTATCAGGAAGGAAAACCTCCAGGTGGGCAGGGGCTGGAAACACAGGCTCACTCTCCTGAAACGTCACCAGAGCTTTGCAAGGGGCCCAACTCTCTGCCTGAGACTCCTGCGTACGTCGGGCAGGGAAGCACCGGGACCTTCTGACCACAGATGCAAAAATCCCTATTTCTGAAATACTTTTGGGAGGACTGCATTTTAATCTTGCTCTAGACTAAAGGCGACTATTGAAGCAGCCGTAGTTTGCATGTCATGGACGGATGCCTCTAAAAGAGGCGGATAAGCCTGCAAACGCTCCGTCCCTCCCTCAGGGCCCCCCGGGACGTAGGACACGTCTGAAACCAATATCCCTTTACCACTAGACATGCACCACGTTTCCTTCACATATATGTTAAATAACCCCTGTGCTGATAACACTCCAGATACTGGGAATTCGAGAACCGCAGCGCGTAACATCTTCCAGCGCTTCGAGCTGCCTACGTAGGACTAAAGTGTCCTTAAGAGAGGAAGTGCCAACAGTTTGTGCAGATGTAATGTGCGACCTTAGAGTCGAGGTGCTGCACAACTCTAGCTGCATAAGCCGATTACCGAGACCCTCAAGGGTTTTCCTCATCTCTCCAGCACAATTAGCAGAGTCAGATACTGAATGGCACGTTTTTGTAAGCGCCGCTGAGGTAACATGGTCAGGCTCAGCGTCTCGGGTGCCTGACTCCAAGGGCAGGCGGTAATAAGCCAGGCTCAGGCTGCAGGCATCGCAAACTCTCTCCATCAACTGAAGGTAATGGAGATGTCGCCTGCACTACAGCTGGATTATTAAGTAGTGAAGTAGCACCACTAAATCCAGAAGACAGTGGAGAGGACTGGTTGTGGCCAGGACGAGCAGAAGCCCCCCCCGACGAAAAGAAATATCAGGGATAGATTCTCTAGATGTTTGACTCAGCCTTCAAGCAAGGAGGGTGACCATCGGTCCCTTCCCAGCCCCTGCCGCTGGCGTGGAAGTGGTGACTCTAGCTTTCCTTTTTCTTCCCATCTCCCCAAGTCTGTCTGGTTAATAACAGTTTATGGACTTTTCCTCCAGCATCTAATCCAAACCTTTTTTTAAACCCAGCTACACTAAATGCCTTAACCACATCCTCCAGCAATGAATTTAATTTTTCTCTAATAACGTAGTAAGTTCCATAGTCTCTGAACATCGTTCTGATTCCTCAGGTATCCTTACGCTTCATGGCTTTCTTAGCTCGCAGGGGAACTTTCCGGGATCCTATCCCTCCCCTCCCCCCCCCCCCCCCCGACTAAAAATACAGTAGGATGGGCAAAGTATGGCCTGTGGGGCAGCGTGAGAGCCCTAGCCTACAGTGGTGACATCACTTCCACTGACCCCTGGGAGCACGTGACATGTGCGAGCCAACGGAAGTGACATACGCACCCCCCACCCCCGTAAAGGCTGCTCCGAGGAGGACCCTCTCCTTCCCTTCATTTACACATGAGTCACCAATGTGACACTCGGGCCAAAAACCTTGCGCCATCCTGACTCACAGCATCCTAGCAGGGTCGGTGTTGTGCTTGAGGACCCAGCCAAGCTGGGGAGCCCCCATGGGAGGAGTCCAGGGCTACAGGGCAAGACAGACCTGAGCTAGGGAATCTTCGGCCTATACCAGCCACCTCCCCCGCAGGTTGAGCCCTTGGGTTCTGGTGGCTGACAGGAGTTAGACAGGGGCTGGGGTTCAGGGTGGTGCTGGACTGGAACTGGCACCGGTGAAGCTGAGCAGGAGTAGAGGTGAAGGCTGCAGGGCTGGAGGCTGAGGTCAGGCAGGACTGGAGATGCAGGGCTGGAGGCTGAGGTCAGGCAGGACTGGAGATGCAGGGCTGGAGGCTGAGGTCAGGCAGGACTGGAGATGCAGGCTGCAGGGATGGAGGCTGAGGTCAGGCAGGACTGGAGATGCAGGGCTGGAGGCTGAGGTCAGGCAGGACTAGAGATGCAGGGATGGAGGCTGAGGTCAGGCAGGACTGGAGATGCAGGGCTGGAGGCTGAGGTCAGGCAGGACTGGAGATGGAGGCTGCAGGGCTGGAGGCTGAGGTCAGGCAGGACTGGAGATGCAGGGCTGGAGGCTGAGGTCAGGCAGGACAGGAGATGCAGGGATGGAGGCTGAGGTCAGGCAGGACTGGAGATGGAGGCTGCAGGGATGGAGGCTGAGGTCAGGCAGGACTGGAGATGCAGGGCTGGAGGCTGAGGTCAGGCAGGACTGGAGATGCAGGCTGCAGGGCTGGAGGCTGAGGTCAGGCAGGACTGGAGATGGAGGCTGCAGGGCTGGAGGCTGAGGTCAGGCAGGACTGGAGATGCAGGGCTGGAGGCTGAGGTCAGGCAGGACTGGAGATGCAGGCTGCAGGGCTGGAGGCTGAGGTCAGGCAGGACTGGAGATGGAGGCTGCAGGGCTGGAAGCTGCAACAAAGCCTCAGAGCATTCAGAGATGGGGGCCAAGTAGCAGACTCGATGTCAAGACCCTGAGCACAACCATGGGCAGGGTTAAATAGTCTGGGCCCTGCTGAGTCATGGGCCTGGAGAGAGGCTAAGAGCAGCTCCCCGAGGGCCTCTGGTGGTTGGGAGGCTGCACAACAGGCAGAATCACAACAGAAGGAGAGGATTATACCGCTTCTGGCACCCGCTGCTTGCAAATGTACATTTTTATATATATGCAGCATATTATTTATTTTAAATATAGAAGGACTTATTCTATCCCTGCCGTAGCACGTTTTTTCTTTGGAAGAGAGTGCTTATTGGTGGTGCGTGTAAGTAGCTGGTTTGAACCATCTGCCAAAGTAGTTCTGAGGAGGCTGCTGCGATAGATCAGTCCGGAAAAGAAGAGCTTGACCCCCGAGTCACTGTGAAGGGGCAGGAGAGGAAGCAGGGATCCCCAGGAGCGTTTCAGCTGCACCAGTTCTGGAAACCTCCAGTGGCTGAAGACAAACATCTTCTGAGCTCCTCCCTTCCTTTCTGTGGAGGTCGTGAACAAGTAAGGAACTTCCCAGTTTCTACTTGATGCGTTCGGATATGGATCGCCAATGGAGATGAGTTAGGGTTGGTGTAATGGGATCTGAGTCGTGCAGCCGAGTTGATTACGAGTTGGATAGGTCGTAGAGTCGCAGCAGGAAGACCAATGTATAAAGCATTACAGTACTCAATGACTGGGAATAAAGAAGCTGCCGCCCCTGATTAAAGGACACCGTCTGAAACTTGGCCATGCTGGGAACATCAAGCAGCTAAGCATTTTCCTTGGTTTATAACTTATTCGACGTATTGTGATTACGGACGGGGTTGAAGTTGATTCAGCAAGATTTTGCAGTTGAGCTATTGGCAATAGCATACAAACAATAGTAAAAAAGTAAAAGAAAAGAAAACCACATTTATTGATGGCCCTTTTCACACATCTACACGGGGTGGTTGGTGGTAAGTTGATAATTATAAAAGTGATACTGGGGTAACCTGGATGGTACCTAACAACAGTACAACACGTGAAACTACCACCATCCTCTCATTATATTCACTTTTGAAAAAATTAAGTAGATAGCGCTCCGTGCAGGTTACCCCTATGTATCTGTTAAGGGTAGTAACTGCCGCTCCGTGCGGGTTACCCCCATGTTTCTGTTAAGGGTAGTAACTGCCGCTCCGTGCAGGTTACCCCCATGTTTCTGTTAAGGGTAGTAACTGCCGCTCCGTGCAGGTTACCCCCATGTTTCTGTTAAGGGTAGTAACTGCTGCTCCGTGCAGGTTACCCCCATGTTTCTGTTAAGGGTAGTAACTGCCGCTCCGTGCAGGTTACCCCCATGTTTCTGTTAAGGGTAGTAACTGCCGCTCCGTGCGGGTTACCCCCATGTTTCTGTTAAGGGTAGTAACTGCTGCTCCGTGCGGGTTACCCCCATGTTTCTGTTAAGGGTAGTAACTGCCGCTCCGTGCAGGTTACTTCCATGTTTCTGTTAAGGGTAGAAACTGCCGCTCCGTGCATGTTACCCCATGCCTTCTGTTAAGGGCAGTAACTGCCGCTCCGGCAGGTTACCTCCATGTTTCTGTTAAGGGCAGTAACTGCCGCTCCGTGCAGGTTACCCCCATGTTTCTGTTAAGGGTAGTAACTGTCGCTCCGTGCAGGTTACCTCCATGTTTCTGTTAAGGGTAGTAACTGCCGCTCCGTGCAGGTTACCTCCATGTATCTGTTAAGGGTAGTAACTGCCGCTCCGTGCAGGTTACCCCCATGTATCTGTTAAGGGTAGTAACTGCCGCTCCGTGCAGGTTACCCCCATGTATCTGTTAAGGGTAGTAACTGCCGCTCCGTGCAGGTTACCCCCATGTTTCTGTTAAGCGTAGTAACTGCCGCTCCGTGCAGGTTATCCCCATGTATCTGTTAAGGGTAGTAACTGCCGCTCCGTGCAGGTTACCCCCATGTTTCTGTTAAGGGCAGTAATTGCCGCTCCATGCAGGTTACCCCCATGTATCTGTTAAGGGCAGTAACTGCCGCTCCGTGCAGGTTACCCCCATGTTTCTATTAAGGACAGTAACTGCCGCTCTGTGCAGGTTACCCCCATGTTTCTGTTAAGGGCAGTAACTGCCGCTCCGTGCAGGTTACCCCCATGTTTCTGTTAAGGGCAGTAACTGCCACTCCGTGCAGGTTACCCCCATGTTTCTGTTAAGGGTAGTAACTGCCGCTCCGTGCAGGTTACCCCATGTTTCTGTTAAGGGTAGTAACTGCCGCTCCGTGCAGGTTACCCCCATGTTTCTGTTAAGGGTAGTAACTGCCGCTCCGTGCAGGTTACCCCCATGTTTCTGTTAAGGGTAGTAACTGCCGCTCCGTGCAGGTTACCCCCATGTTTCTGTTAAGGGTAGTAACTGCCGCTCCGTGCAGGTTACCCCCATGTTTCTGTTAAGGGTAGTAACTGCCGCTCCGTGCAGGTTACCCCCATGTTTCTGTTAAGGGTAGTAACTGCCGCTCTGTGCAGGTTACCCCCATGTTTCTGTTAAGGGCAGTAACTGCAGGTTACTACAGTTTGCAAATCATTGCAAAGTTTTCTTATCACATGACATGCGTGATATTTAAATTAAGTAGGATGCTTTATTTTTTTTTTTTTTAAGCTTACATTCTGCTTTTTGATACTTCAGAGCACATTACATTCAGGTATTTCCCCGTCCCCAGAGGGTTGTGCCTGAGGCAGTGGAGGGTGAAGGGACTTGCACAGGGTCACAAGGAGCGACAGCGGGACTCGACCCCTCTTCTGCGTCGGTTCCCAGCGGCCGCTGTGACCGCGAGGCTGCTCTTCCGCCGGCTGAAGGCTGCTCTGAGTAAGGTGAGGGTATTCGGACAGACTGCCGCCCCTCCGTGCTTTTTGGAAAGCGGTGCCATTTATAAATCATCTTATTAATGGGTCTGCTTTCCGTGGGTTTTATTTGCATTTGACGTTGACGGTAATTGTTTTGATTTTATTAAAGCTGCGGCCCCCGTGCCGCCATGATGCATGCGATGTTGGGGATTTACACCGTTCCTTCCCATCCCCCTCCTCGTGCAGGGGAAGTATTTTCCTCGGTTACGTTTGGGCGTCATGGGTGTGGAATGTTTGCTGTGCGGGCTTTCAGCGACAGCACGGACGAGCGTCTGCGGCGCTGGCACAGCTCACGTGCCTCAGGAACAGGCGCTGCTTCCTTTCTCACGTTACGTGAACTCCTGCGATGCTCTGCGCGGATCGGTCGGCAGGTGCGCACCCAAGTCCCTGCAACCTTCAAGGTGGATGTGGGAGATGATCCCACGCCGTCCGCCTGCTTAAATCCTCCACACGTGGCTTTCTGTGAACATTCACCACACCCACTTTACATAAAATTCAAAAGTCCAAGCCCCTCCCCAACGCCTCTGGAGAAGCCGAGACGCAAACATGAGGCACGTGGCTCCGTGCACCCAGACGTTGGGAGGGCAGTTTGGGGAAAGGTGAATACTGCTGGTAAAAGTCAATTAAACCCGCAGGGTTCAGAAGTCTCTCTTTCCCCCATGCCAAGCTGTCATCCTCATTCCTCTGCCCTTGGTACCTGCAACGCGGGTCAGCGGGTCACCTTGTGGCTCCTGGGAGCCTGCTCTCTGCCAGGCCAGGATCCACAGCCCGGGGTAGTGCAGGGAAATCAAAGGCCAGTGAAAGTCACTTTAACTACCTGGCAGCAAACAGACCAACTAACCAAGCCAATACGTCAACCAGCCGGCTCATTCCAATTAATCAATCAATTAACCCAGCAAACCAACCACCCAATTAATCTCCAGCTAGCAACAACCCAATCAATCAGCTGATTAAGCCATTGGCAAGTCCATAACTCTATTAACTGCCCAACCAGTCAACTAATTATGAACCAAACCATGAAAGCACATAAACCACCCACCAGCCCAGTCAATTTACAGCCAAAGAGTCAATCGAGCAAATAGCCAATGAAATCCCAAGAACAGACATGCACAGTGGAGGTGTGCATCAAAACTGGTTTGTTTCATTTATTTAAAATGAAAAATACAACAAAAGGAATGTAAAATTGTCAGGTCCCTGTGCCTGCCCTGAAAATACTAACTTGTCCATGTATTGCCAACTACCAGTTCAGCCAGCCCTCCACCAGTTCAGCCAGCCCTCCTCCAGTTCACCCAGCCCTCCACCAGTTCATCTACACCTCCACCAGTTCAGCCAGCCCTTCACCAGTTCATTTACACCTCCAGCAGTTCACCCAGCCCTCCACCAGTTCATCTACACCTCCACCAGTTCACCCAGCCCTCCACCAGTTCATTTACACCTCCAGCAGTTCAGCCAGCCCTTCACCAGTTCATTTACACCTCCAGCAGTTCACCCAGCCCTCCACCAGTTCATCTACACCTCCACCAGTTCACCCAGCCCTCCACCAGTTCATTTACACCTCCAGCAGTTCACCCAGCCCTCTACCACTTACTCCAGACACCCTCCCCCCCACACACACACACCAAAAGCTGCAGGGAAAGGAGAGGTCAGATGTAATATCTGTGGCGTGATCAGCAGGTGTAAATGCACGGGTGCATGTTTCATAATGTATGTGCGTGCTCCGTTTATAAAACAGGTAAATGTGCGCGCGTACTTCCAGATCCCGCCCTGGAACGCCCTCTTTGCACACGCGCACTTCTCCCTGTGAAAGCAGCAGGACGCGTGCACGCCTCACCTTCTGAGTCGTCACGTAGCACGCACAGAAGCGACTTCTGCATGTTCATGCTGATTGTACACGCGTGCACGCCCCACCTTCTGAGTAGTCACGTAGCACGCACAGAAGCGACTTCTGCATGTACGTGCTGATTGTACACGCGTGCACGCCCCACCTTCTGAGTAGTCACGTAGCACGCACAGAAGCGACTTCTGCATGTACGTGCTGATTGTACACGCGTGCACGCCCCACCTTCTGAGTCGTCACGTAGCACGCACAGATGTGTCTTCTGCATGTACACGCTGATTGTACACGCGTGCACGCCCCACCTTCTGAGTCGTCACGTAGCACGCACAGACGCGACTTCTGCATGTACGTGCTGATTGTACACGCGTGCACGCCCCACCTTCTGAGTCGTCACGTAGCACGCACAGATGCGACTTCTGCATGTACACGCTGATTGTACACGCGTGCACGCCCCACCTTCTGAGTCGTCATGTAGCACGCACAGAAGCGACTTCTGCATGTACGTGCTGATTGTACACGCGTGCACGCCCCACCTTCTGAGTCGTCACGTAGCACGCACAGAAGCGACTTCTGCATGTACGTGCTGATTGTACACGCGTGCACACCCCACCTTCTGAGTAGTCACGTAGCACGCACAGACGCAACTTCTGCATGTACGTGCTGATTGTACACGCGTGCACACCCCACCTTCTGAGTCGTCACGTAGCACGCACAGACGCGACTTCTGCATGTACGTGCTGATTGTACACGCGTACACGCCCCACCTTCTGAGTAGTCACGTAGCCCGCACAGACGCGACTTCTGCATGTACGTGCTGATTGTACACGCGTGCACGCCCCACCTTCTGAGTAGTCACGTAGCACGCACAGACGCGACTTCTGCATGTACACGCTGATTGTACACGCGTGCACGCCCCACCTTCTGAGTAGTCACGGAGCATGCACAGACGCGACTTCTGCATGTACGTGCTGATTGTACATGCGTGCACACCCCACCTTCTGAGTCGTCATGTAGCACGCACAGACGCAACTTCTGCATGTACATGCTGATTGTACACGCGTACACGCCCCACCTTCTGAGTAGTCACGTAGCACGCACAGAAGCGACTTCTGCATGTACGTGCTGATTGTACACGCGTGCACACCCCACCTTCTGAGTCGTCACGTAGCACGCACAGAAGCGACTTCTGCATGTACGTGCTGATTGTACATGCGTGCACACCCCACCTTCTGAGTAGTCACGTAGCACGCACAGACGCAACTTCTGCATGTACACGCTGATTGTACACGCGTGCACGCCCCACCTTCTGAGTTGTCACGTAGCACGCACAGACGCGACTTCTGCATGTACGTGCTGATTGTACACGCGTGCACACCCCACCTTCTGAGTCGTCACGTAGCACGCACAGAAGCGACTTCTGCATGTACATGCTGATTGTACACGCGTGCACACACGCCCCACCTTCTGAGTCGTCACGTAGCACGCACAGAAGCGACTTCTGCATGTACGTGTTGATTGTACACGCGTGCACGCCCCACCTTCTGAGTCGTCACGTAGCACGCACAGAAGCGACTTCTGCATGTACGTGCTGATTGTACACGCGTGCACGCCCCACCTTCTGAGTAGTCACGTAGCACGCACAGAAGCGACTTCTGCATGTACGTGCTGATTGTACACGCGTGCACGCCCCACCTTCTGAGTCGTCACGTAGCACGCACAGAAGCGACTTCTGCATGTACGTGCTGATTGTACACGCGTGCACACCCCACCTTCTGAGTAGTCACGTAGCACGCACAGACGCGACTTCTGCATGTACACGCTGATTGAACACGCGTGCACGCCCCACCTTCTGAGTAGTCACGTAGCACGTACAGACGCGACTTCTGCATGTACGTGCTGATTGTACACGCGTGCACGCCCCACCTTCTGAGTCGTCATGTAGCACGCACAGACGCGACTTCTGCATGTACGTGCTGATTGTACATGCGTACACGCCCCACCTTCTGAGTAGTCACGTAGCACGCACAGACGCGACTTCTGCATGTACGTGCTGATTGTACACGCGTGCACACCCCACCTTCTGAGTCGTCACGTAGCACGCACAGACGCGACTTCTGCATGTACACTCTGATTGTACACGCGTGCACGCCCCACCTTCTTAGTAGTCACGTAGCACGCACAGACGCGACTTCTGCATGTACACGCTGATTGTACACGCGTGCACGCCCCACCTTCTGAGTAGTCACGTAGCACGCACAGACGCGACTTCTGCATGTACGTGCTGATTGTACACGCGTGCACACCCCACCTTCTGAGTCGTCACGTAGCACGCACAGAAGCGACTTCTGCATGTACATGCTGATTGTACACGCGTGCACGCCCCACCTTCTGAGTCGTCACGTAGCACGCACAGAAGCGACTTCTGCATGTACATGCTGATTGTACACGCGTGCACGCCCCACCTTCTGAGTCGTCACGTAGCACGCACAGAAGCGACTTCTGCATGTACATGCTGATTGTACACGCGTGCACGCCCCACCTTCTGAGTAGTCACGTAGCACGCAGAGAAGCGACTTCTGCATGTACATGCTGATTGTACACGCGCACCTCTCGCCTAAGTCTTTGAAAATTCACCTCCCAGGCACAACTTTAGGCGTGAAAGTGCTGAGTTGCGCACGGTGCTGGAAATCATCCTCTTAATCCACATGAAGTTCAACGGAGTGGTGGTCGTATTCCTGCGACCCGAGGCAGCTGGGTGTCCTGCCTCTACCTCTCTGTGCAGGACTCCCCTGATCTTATTGGGCAGCAGAGAGAGAGAGAGCAGTAGCGCTCACGTAGGAGTCACATAAGCAAAGCAAATGACGGCAGAAAACCACCCGTCCAGTCTACGCAGCATCGTCTTTAGGTCTGTAACCAATGTTCCCTCACATTTTTGAAAGACTGCGTGCACAAAAAAGTTCTTTGTGCAACTTTTTAAAAGCCAAGATC